>NW_007727851.1:0-5026 GCF_000696425.1 Galeopterus variegatus | reverse complement strand
GAGGGGTCTCTTCTGTGGGCGGACACAAAAAAAAAAAAAAAAAAAAAAAAAAAAAAAAAAAAAAAAAGTTCATGAAAAAATCTGTATTATCTTTTAATTCATCTTTTCAAAAATTTTCTGAAGTACCCTCTTATTATATCAGTACTTATTATTAATTAATAGACCTATTCATAAGCACTTTTGATGAGTTTAGAATAAATTATTTGAAAAAATAGAAGACAAGAAACTTAGATTTGGAAGGAACTCTCAGTACTAAACATTCACTAACTCAACACACATTTATTCAATGCCTCCTATGTGTCAGGCACTGTGTTAGACCTAATAGGATGCATAAACACAATCGGTCAATGTGCTGGGAAATTTGCCACCTAGTGAGAGATAAGACTGTTACAAAAATGTAACAAAGTTAAAATGAAAATATTAACAGCTGACATTTAATACTTCCTTTTGGGAAGAGAACTCTTTTTGAAAACATGCCTCAATAGGCCACTTCTTACAGAGGATAAGCCCCAAATTGTAGGTGTTTTAGAATCCTGGGTAACTAGGCATAAAGTTAAACTGTGTTCAAAAGTAAAAGAATAAAAGGAAATGGCTCACTCAGAAGGCAGTAGAAAGGCGGTTGCTACATATGGGAGAAATTAGTTAGGAACCTTCAGTTAAGAAAGAGCCAAAAAAATATTTAAGCATAGGAATGTCTAACATGCAACCTTAAATTGAGTCTGTGTGTTGGGGAAATCATAGCTCTCCTTGTAATCTACCACATCTTCAATAGGTTTTCATCTTTGTTGTTTGGTTCCTTTTTTTGTTTTGGTTGATTGATTAATTGACTGATTTTTGTGGAAAAATTAGAAGGGGCCAAGTTTCACATTTGACTTCAATGTTGTTCAGAAAAAAGAAAGCTTTCAGGACTCCACAGACAGAAGTGACCAAGAAATATAAGCCCTCTGAAAATTCATAAAAATATTGGGGAGTTTAAGAAGAACTTCAGTTTTCTACTTCAGGGCTATAAAAGAAAGTTCAAGCCAGGATACCTTATTTAATTGTTTTCTGGGTAATAGAAAAACTAAAATCTAAAATGCAACTTAGATAGTAGTCCCGCCTTTCTCTCTCTCTCTCCCCCCCCCCCCATATATCACATACATGCTAGATAACATTGTACATATATTATGAAAACTAATAGATTATTTCCTTCTGGAGTAGTAGAATTCTGGAAGGTTTACCACAAGAGTAGACAGAGATACTCATACAGAGACCACTTCAAGGGGGGCCATGAATAGCACTGCACAAAACAAAGGTGCAGCTTAAAGAGCAATTCAGTCTTGTTGGATCAAGAGATGCTTAAAAATATGTCAGAAAATAAGTCTAGTAAGAAATGGTTGTGACTTAGTCATGAAGTGCTTTTGGGTTCTAGGCTATGGAGTTTGGACTTTTTTTCTATAGACACTAAGAAAAATGTATAGATATTTTTAGCAGTATGTGACATGATCTGACATGTAGATAAAAACCTCATCTAACAGTAGTGGTTCATAACAGAAGCCAGAGAAGAAAACAAAACAAACAAAAAACAAAACAAACAAGATAAAAACCTCATCTAACAGTAGTGGTTCATAACAGAAGCCAGAGAAGAAAACAAAACAAAACAAAACAAAAAAACAGTAGAGCAGATGAGGAAGAATGATAGTCCAAATGATGGTAGTTGTATTTGTAGGAGATCATAATGGATGCTACTGTGGATTGATTGATTTGTGTCCCTCAAATTTCATATGTTAGTAGCTTAATTCCTATTGTAACTGTCGAGGGTGGGAAATCCTATTACAGTAATTAAAAGGTGAGGTCTTGAAGAGATGATTAGATTGCAGGACCATGCCCTAGTGAATGGATTAAAAATGGTGGTCAGGGGTGTGGTTCTGAGGGCTTTAAAAAGAGAGCATGTGATACTTCTTTCTCTCTCTGCTCTGCCATTTCATGCCATGTGAGACCCCTGCATTGCTGTAAAGCCACCATGAAAGAAGACTCACCAGATGTGTTCCCTGGACTTTAGAATTCCTCGCCTCTGAAACCATAAGCAATAAATTTCATTTATAAATCACCCAGTTCCACGTATTTTGTTATAAGCAACAAAAATGGACTAATACAGATGCAAAATATATAATGGAGAGAACAGTGGAATCTGTTGGTTACACAACATCTGAACACCTTGTTGTAGTTTGGATAATCCCCCACTGTGTGCGTCCTGCTGGGAGCTAGGACTGCACCTCCCATTATGGTTTAGAGCAAAGACATGTGACCATAGATTGTTTTCTCTGAGGACTTTGAATCTTGACACTTTAACACAAAGTCAGATAATGAGGAGAGATATGTAATGGTGATGACAGCATCTATCATCAGTGGTTAAAGAGTATTTCCTGAATGAGTATTCTTTGTGTTTCTACATTCTCATCTCCCATTATCTCAATTTCCTTCAGTTGGGTTTTCATCACTATTACTTGGCTGAAAGTGCTAAAGACAACGGTCCATTCGGTAGACATGAATCACTTTCTTCCTAAGGTTCTACATTTCCTCCTACATCACAGAAGTCTCATTCTCAATTCACTTTGACGGTTTCTCTTAGAACAGATCTCTAAATACTAAAATACTCCAGGATTCAGTCTTCAGCCCTCTTCTCTTCCCAATTTGTGTTCAAAACTTAGATGACCTCATTCCATTTTCTGGCTTTAAATACCACACAATATGCTTATAAAACTAAAAATTATATTTTCCGTCCTATCCTTTCCTCTGACATTTCTATGTGGTTGCTGAATAGTCATTTCAAATTCAGTAGATCCAAAATAGAATTATTGATTCTCACTCTCCTCGTCTGGTTTTCCCCCATGCTCAGTATCTACACAGTCCAGTGCAAGCTCTATGAAAGCAGGAACTGGCTTAGGCTTGCTTACTACTGTTACCTAATGCCTAGAATACTGACAAGCTTGGAGAAGGTAGAAAATAAATATTTGATGAATACATGAATGCTTATATGAGGGTATCTAACAGGTAGTTAGAAATCTGTCCTATATCTTATTGGTGAAGATACTGAGGACAATTAAAAAGAAGTGAATTTTCTAAGGTCATAGTTCCATCAGTGGCAGACTTGGCTGATCACACTTGCGCCAAATCAAGCCGTTTTACTTGCTGTCATTGCCACTTGTCCCCATATTTCAAGTCTGTCAAAAGTTCTTTTGAGAGTCACTAGGTCTATTAAAATGCTCATCAGTCCCTGCACTAAATATCAGATTCCTCGCCTACTCCTGAGTTTGATCAACATTCAAGAGAGAAACACACTCGAGATTTCAAGAACAAAAGGCTTCCCAAGTGTAGTAGCTGTCTATAGTGTCTTTCTGACTGACAAGTGCCTGAATTCTCTTTCTTTTCAAAGGCATGCCTTAATGCACACATTTTGGTCAAAACAGGACCCTTCCTCTTGCTACAAAGCCAAAACGGTTCAAGTATTCCCTGACAGCCATGTTACTCCATCAACCAGATATCCCTGTCCAGCACTTTGAATCTGAAGGTAGGAACACAAGACAGGGGCTCTCACAGAGCAAGAATGCATGGGGTGGTGGTGGCCAGGACATAGTGAAGAGGCAGATATGCATCCTGTGCAGTGCTCAGGTATCAGTGGTAGCACTCTAAGTAGACTTCTTGTGGCACAGCCTTAGCTGAGCTCTCTGCTGCACAGCCTCCCTTCATTCCTAGCTAGGGCTAGTTGTCTGCTGATTCTGCTTAAGTTAGCTAGAATTATTTTCTTTTCTTTGCAACCTAAAGCACTGACCAATTGATTCATCAGTGACCTTTAAGCCATTCTTCAGTGTCATCTACCGACTCGCTAGCACTGATGTTGACCCACTCCCTACACTTAAACATATCTTGTTTGTATCATGTTACTTCAAGAACCACTTTAGTTATTGGTTTCTTAATCCAATGACCCTCCAAATTGAAGAACTAACAGCATGAAAAATAAATCGACTACTAATCTCATCTTGTTTTAGGATTAAATCTTCTTTCTATGTATTAAGGTATATATAGGTAAAAATTTTAGACACCACTTGAAGAAGAATTACTTTGTGTCAGGGGAACCTGTACCACCAGCTTTTTATTCACAATTCCTTGAACAGTGTCTGGCATATATCAAACATTTAATAAAATGTATGTTCAAGGAAAGAATGACTCAATCTTTTAAACTGTTCTATATAGAGGATATTAGCCAGGTGCCTCATTATCCCACCTATGCATATTTAATCACCCCGTGCTTCAACTATCTTACCTGTGAAGAGGATTTTACCTCCTCTTATTTATTGGGGAATTATACGTGTTGCATCTAATAACAACTACTAAAAAGCACTCTTCAAATGTCAAGAGAAAAAACTCCGTTGATGAAATAATAACAATTTATATAATTTGGGTAAATACATATTCACTTGTCTCCCTGGGCAATTCAAAAAAAGGAAAAATAGGCATGGAGACGTTCCAGAATAATCCCATTCCTTCAACAAAACAAGAAGAACATTGTCAGTGAGGACAAGCACCATAACCAATCTTTTTTTTAATAGCATTTTCTTCTGCTTGTTCTCCAGATCTTGGGAAATCCACTTAATCCTGTATGTAAAGGCTGAGACAAATGAGACAAACAAGAGGAATGCCCTTACTTAATAGGGACATTGAGAGTAACTCTGAACAAAGAAAGGCTTGCCACCCTGTGACTCCTATGTTGAACTTAGTAAGAAAACGCGTTGCATAAAATTGGATCACATATTTAATATGTTTGAGAAACTTCCAAAACCAGAAAGCATTTCCTTACTGTTCAAGATCTCACACTTTGTCCCATGTACTTAGGCAATACACCAATCAGAAGAGCTAATGCTAGCCCTATAGAGGTGGGACGATGGATTCCCAGAAAGACTGGCCTAATGAAACATGGGACCTAAATGTTTTGAACCAAGGATGGCACAGGCACAAATTGTTGCTTTGCCTCCTTTCTTTCTAGCCA
>NW_007727850.1:363575-363943 GCF_000696425.1 Galeopterus variegatus | reverse complement strand
AAAGAAAGATCATTTGAGGAAGAAGAAATAGCAAACAAAACATTTTAAAGCAAAAACAAGCTTGTGTTTAAGGATCTGAAATAAGGTTAATGCTATTTGGGCGAGGGCGTGAGGGAGAATAAGGTGTGGTAGGAGAATTAGGCTAGAACCAATTCCTGTTAGTCTCTGTAAACTAAGGTAAGGAGAGTAGATTCATAAGACAAGTAGTCAGTTACCTGTGAAAGACATTCCTCATTGTTTGGATGAATATGCTACCTAAAAACTAGGCACAATAAGAGGCAAGTACCATGAGATCCCAATAATAAATTTGCTAAGGGGATGGATCAAAACCTATTTTGTGGGCCGGCCCGGTGGCGCACTGCTACAGC
>NW_007727850.1:360723-362301 GCF_000696425.1 Galeopterus variegatus | reverse complement strand
TTTTTTCCATACTACAATCTTAAAAATCGGAATCAGGCCTGAGCTGTGGAGGGAGATTCTTTAAATGACATGGCAGATTGGAGTGTTTTTATATTTCCCCGGCATTGGCAATTTTAATACCAGAAAACAAGCCTGTTCATCAATACATGAATGTGACTAGAAAATCAATAGAATTAGCTCAAGAAAACATCCCGAAATGGAGAGAAACATTCTAAAAATGTGATTTTGAATGGCAGTAGCAAGACATCATAGATGTCTCCCTCTTTATTCATTCTGCATCCAACTCATTAATAAGTGAGTCATACGTGTGTTTTGGCAGAAGGCTCTCGAACAGTTTTAGTCAAGGAGTAACGTTTTCTAATTAACGGATTGAACAGATTACTGGCTGTGTGAAAAACAAATTTTAGGAGAGAAAGAAAACAAGGGGTCAAGTTATGAGGGCATGACAATGGTACAGGCTAAAGATGGTGGTAGCTTAGGCTAAAGTGGTTTTCGGTGGAGATGGAGAGAAAGGGACAGTTCTGTGATATGCTAAAGAGGGAGATGCAAAGGACTAGATAATATGGGAGGGAGGAGTAAAAAGAAATGAAGAGCATCTGCTATATTTTAGGCTTAAGCAATTGAGCGCTAACATTTACTGAGATGTAGAAGATTGGGCAAGAAATAGAGTGCAGTTAAGGAGAGAAATCAGTAGTTCTGTTTTGGTCATATGAAATCTGAGGTGCCAAGTAGACATCCGTTTGGAGATGTGACATTTGGAATTGGTGTTAGGAGTCTGGAGTTGTGAGGGAAGACAGAAATGGATATGTAGATTTTGGTGTCTTCAGCATACAGTATTTAAAACCCTTAGTTTAAAATAAATCATCCAGAAAAATGAATATAAAGAAAAGAGCAGGAGTGCCAAGATAGAAAAATGTGGTACTACAACATTTGGAGTTCAAGCAGAGAGGAACAGAAAGAAAACTGAGTAAGCACAATGGTCAAGGAGGTAGAAGGAAAATCAAGAAAGTACTGTGTCTCAAAGCCATGAGAAGAAAAAGTCTCAAGAAGAATTGAGTGGACAACCATGTTAAGTACTGATGAAAACTCNAAAACTATTTTGTGACTCTTACCTTATCACCAGGCTCTTGGCCATATCTAAACAGTGGAAGGATTCATTGAGAGACTGATGAATGTAATAGTTTATCAGAGTGCCTATTTCCCTGCATCCGCTCACTCACCTCTCCTACCATGTCTTCTGGCTCAAAATAGTAGAGAGGTGGGTGACAGGAGCTCACCGAAGAGATCTTCCTATCAGGGTGATGTGACCAAATCACAAAGGATCTGCATGGAGTATAGTATCAGAGGAAAGAGCTGAAAGGTGAGTTGGAATATGATCCATGACAGAAAAAGGTATAATGGGCAGTCTCGATACAGTAATGAATCTCAAATAAAACAATACAAAACAACAAACAAACAAACATGCTTTTAGGTTTCTGTTCCACAGAAGTATACAACAGCAGATACATTATTAACATGAGTCATATAAGACTTTGCCATTTCATCTAAATCCTTCTTTCCTCTCCACCAGATTCTGGA
>NW_007727850.1:358463-359220 GCF_000696425.1 Galeopterus variegatus | reverse complement strand
GAGAAGAAAAAGTCTCAAGAAGAATTGAGTGGACAACCATGTTAAGTACTGATGAAAACTCCATTAAAAAAAAAAAACAGAGCAGTTACTTGATTTGGTAAAAAGTTAAGTCATTAATGACGTTAGCATTTATTTGCAGTGAATTGATTGAAAAAGAATTCAAGGTTTAGAAAGTTGTGGAGAGAATAGGAGATGAGCAAATCCAACAGGAGCTACAAATACATCATTCTGTCATGAAGTGAGTGAAAGACAGCACAGAAGCCAGAAGAGAATGTATGGCCAAGAGCCCTAAAACAAAACAAAACAGAAAAAGAACAGATTAAGCACTTTGAAGACATGTGTAAGCACTGATGAGAATGATTGAATGAAATGGATGATTGAATAATGCAGGGTGAAGGGTGAGGTTAAAAGAGCAACATTGTTGAAAATTTAACAAGTAATGAAATCCAGCACAAAATTTGAGGGTGTGGTCTCAATAGGAGCAAAGATATTTCTTCTGCATGTAGAGGAAAAGGCAGGGAGTTTGGGCAGAGGTGGATTATTTTTATGACGTTGAGATGTGAACATTCCTGTGCAATCACTGTTATTTATTTTCTGAATGAACTGCTCCAGAAAACCAACTTCTTTCATCTCTGATTTAGAGAAACTGATTCAAAGGTATGAAATCTCTTTGACAATTCAGCTGGCAAATTCATTGTCATGGACATTGCTCTCTTCTGAGCAACAATAGCAAATATAATCTGACATTGTTTTTTTT
>NW_007727850.1:326421-355285 GCF_000696425.1 Galeopterus variegatus | reverse complement strand
AGGAACTTTTTAAAAAGGCAATTGGGCTCTGAGAGCTCTGACATCATGGGTGGGTTTAAGGCCTTTAAAAAGGGGCTTTGGTAAGTGAGATTTCTGTCTTTGCTCTTCTGTTCTTCTGCCATGTGAAAAACAGAGATTCTCCCCTCCAAAGGATGCAGTGTTCAAGGCATCATCTTGGAAGCAAAGAAGAGGCCTTCACCAGACACCAAATCTGCCAGCACCTTGATCTTGGACTTCCTGGACTCTGGAACTGAAAGAAATAAAATTTTGTTCTTTATAAATTACCCAGTCTCAGTTATGTTGCTATAGCAGCACAAAACAGACTAAGACAGTCATAAAAAAACAGTCACCTGGGATTTATCTGGACCTTGGAAATATATATTTAATTACAAAAGGTTAAAGTAAGAACCCAGGATGGGGAAATTAGGATTCTTTCATCCTATTTTGGAGAAGCAATTTTTTTTTCTCTTCTCTCTGTCCTTTGAGAGAGGAAGAGGATGACTCTCTCTCCTATAGAAAAATAGAGAAAATCCCTTGTTCTCTTTCCCTCACCTATGGTGCATTCATCTACTCAAATAGGACATTTGACCTGGTTTTCATTATGTCACCACAAGGATAAAACCCAGGGAAGGTGGGGGAAGGGCATCCAATGAGCTTTATTATTTATAGTAACATAATTAATAAGATGCTTTTCTCATCTAGAACACCTCTGTGAAAGTAGTCAATGGTAAAATTAATAAAAATGAGTAGCACAATCTAATACTTACAATTAAATAATTGAAAACTAAGGTAACGCATACTCAAATCTCATGATTTCTTATTTATTTTACTACATTTGACTATTTTCTACGGTCTTAAATTTCTGCTCATCTATTGTATCTGTATGGCGAAAATACAATGTAACAATGTGCACAAGTCTTTTTCCAAGTCCAACTTTAACAAATGTCACATTAGCCATAGTGGTATTATTTATAGCATTGAAATTGGCAAACACTAAAAATTATAATTTTATTCATTGTTTTGTTAGTTTTCTAGAACTGAGAGAGAAAATGTTAATAATGAAGATTAAACTTAAATGTGCGCTATGTCTGCAGCTGTTGCATTGTGAATAGCAAAAGAAAAAAGAAAATAAATATTCTTCCAACATTCAGAAACTACTATTCAATTTAACAAAGCAGTCAGAACCAATGGGTGAAATTCTAACCTATATTTTTGTTACTTCTCTTTTGTCATTGTAAAAGAAAATAGTAATCAGCATTGATATCTGCATGGCATTCCTTGATTAGTTGTAATCTTAGGTTGGCTATGAAGAAAAGAATTTAGCATAAATCAAGAGACATTTTGTGAGAATCAATCAGTTTCATGGAATTTACAATAAAGAATTTTGGACATTATATTATTGCTTGTTCAATTTATCCTACACATCCTTTATATCAGTATTGTAACAGGGAACCCTGAGCATTACCAATGCCATCTTAGGTAGGCATGCTATTTTAAATTGTTAGATCAGCCTCCCCCACCCATGGAAATTTTTATGACAACAGATTGCTGGTTATGCTTGACTGCCTTAACTGCTCACTTTGGCTTCTGTAACCTAGTAACCTAGCTTGCTTTCTACACCTGTAACCTAGTGACCTCACTTGTTTTTTGTACCTATACAAACCCATGTGCCAAAGGGATGTGGTTTTTGCCTTTATAAACTCCATAAGACCAAGGCTTGGTGCTGCTCTCCAACCAGATTACCTGGGGAGACAGTTGCCAGCTGGCTAATAAAAAACCCTGCTTAAAACTAAATTTTGTCTTGGTTCCTTCTGAGTGAGCACCTTACAGCAGTATAATTTATAAAAATATGTCCATGCATATACAAGGGTACTTCAGAAAGTTCATGAAAAGTCTCATATTATCTTTTAATCCTATTTTTCCATGAACTTTTTGAAGTTCCCTTGTATATGTATACTTTTCTGAGGGAGAGATGAGATGGTCGTTCAATATTTACCAGCAAAGTGCTGAAAAAAAAAAAAAAAAAACATTAAGAAAGACTATAACAACAACAATGGAAGAAAACATGTGGGCACTAAGGCAAATGCACATGCAAAATACAGCTGTATTTCAGTGTCATCTTCTTGTTAAGGAGATCTAAGAAGTCAATCTGGGCCTCCAGAAAATGAGGCTCTATGAGAGTCTTAACATGGGGATCTGCTGTTGTCAGGAAGGGAGCTCAGCATAGCTCCCTTTGGTGAGAGGAAGTTTGTATTGCTGAGTTCATGCATGGCATCTATCCCTGCCCTCTAAATAGCCTATCTGCCAGAATTAGGAGTACAGAAAACTAGATCATCTGTTTAAAAGGTGGCGAATCTTCTCTTCTCAGAGGGTTAAAAAAAATAAATTCAAAACTAAAGAATCTTCTACCTAGCAACTTTAACCAATACTGTAATTAAGACATTAATCCAGGGATTTTCTTGCATATTTCACACTGAGTGGGATTAGACATTATAAGAAAAATGAATACAATTAAAAAGATTTAAGTGGGAAATTGACTGTCATTATCTTAGCCAGTGGCATTATCATCTTATATAAAGAACTGAAATGATAATTTGCTGAGTGACTGTTGAAAATGCATGGAGGCATTTTAAGAAGAGAATTATTTTTACCTGCAATGATGATTTTCTTAGCTGATGTGAAGATGCACAATGCACTGATGAACTCCATCAATGCCTCTATTTATGGACCTGCAAATTGTTCAGCTTTGTCAGAATTATATTTGAATTTTAAGTTCTCAGTTAATGCCATGGCTGTTAAGGAGGAATGTCAAACATACTGTGAAAGCTTATCTTTATTTCATAAAAGTTGCCTTAAAAATCCATTCATATCTGACATTTGTTCAAGGAGAAGCATCTCAAATTAATTATTTAAATTATAGAAACTAGTTACAGTTCAAAATTTAGTTCTTAGTGCTGACAGAATATACTTCTTTCTCTTTCCAAATTTTACTTACACAATCCCTTTCTGCTGTACTAATTTTCTTGTAAAGAATTCTTGTTCATCTATCACCTCCAATTTTTCTCATATATATGTGCATGTTGCACATAGGAATAAATGACTAATGTAAAGGAGATCATAATGGAAAATCAGTACTTAATACTTTCAAATATTATTATTTGGGGAATTTATTGATTTGAACTATATAAAGTTGCCATTTTTGTGAAGTAAATACAGTCAAATAATGTCAATTTCTTAAGATTTAACTCAATAGTTCATGCTCACTTTGGCATAAGAATTAGGTTATGTAATTAAGATCCAATGTGCTGTTATGTACAGAAAATGCAGTGATGAGCTAAGTTAATATTCCCAAGTATCAAACTAAGGTGGAAAGTGATGATTAAGGGAGAGGTTGGAGGGTTGAAGTGGGTCCAAAAAACACAGAAATTTTATTACTCACATCCAATCAGGTATAACCTCACACACATTTAAAAAATGAATAAATAAATGGACTTGACTAGTTAAAAAGGATTTAGTAAGTCACTAAAGGTGGTACAGCTTAGTACAAGGTACTTGGGATATACTCTGAAATGCTGAAATGGCACCTTTCTTCAAGAAAGAGAAAGAAATAATTAAATGTCTCTTAGCCAGACACTGTGCTGGACACTTTGTGTGAGGCTTTTCATCTCAATGTCAATAATCGCATTATATCTTGTCCCAATTTTTCAGAAAAGGAAAGTAAAGCACAATATATTGCCTAAAGAGATACAGCTGAAAAATAGCAGACCTCCGATTTGAACCCACATTTCACTGAATTCCAAGCTCATGCTCTCTTTATCATTTCCAGATAAGAATACAAATCAAATCAATAAGAATGAAACATAATCACACAGAGAAATCAAGCAACCAGTAACATAGAGAAAAAAAGAGCAGATAGTGATAGAAAAAAAAAAATTCTTGACAAGGCATAGCAAATGGATTGTACACGACGAGTTTATCAGACCAGAGAAAGTATTGTGTTTGTGTGGATACTGTAAGCATGTTTCCCCCCATAATCAGAACCTCAAAATTCCTGCAACTATAAAATCACTATGCTCAATGTAAAATATCATCTGAAAAAAGAAAGCTAGCTGTAAGTTGGAAGAGTACCCTTATAATCCTCCTCCTGTACTCATTTGAAATGCGATCAGCTCAAATACTCAAGTGGCATCTTGACAAATTTCTCACACACATGACTGTGGTCTTCGAAAAGCAACTTTCATGTTGAGAATTACTGGTGCAGCTTGATTTATAAATTCCTCAACATGACAAAAAAGAGAAAGACTGGAAAGAATAATCCATTTCTAAACTTATGAAATAAGTCCAAAATCACCCATCATTCACCGGAGTAATCATTTGCATTGTGTTATTAAACAAATTTGGTTTAATAAAAATAAAATGCTAGCAGGGATTGAAATTAAGATAGTCTCTTTTGTAGATATGTACTAGGTCAAATATATTTATATGAAACATTTATATTTTCTAGTAAAATAACTTTAAGAAAATAATTTCATCTTCTAAATAAAATTACAAATGTATAGCTAAAGTTATATTTTGTAGCTTATTATTATATAATACTACACAAATGCAATCAGTATAAAAATTTACTTATGATTATATTGCATTGTCAATTCAGCTATTCTGAATATGAAAAATACATTGAGAGGTGAATCTTATAAATTGTTTTTTTATTCAGAAGATAATAAAGTCAGTAAATACCAGAAACCATAAGAATAACCCAGAGGTACATGTTTGCCCCTGCCTCCTATATTTCAGCTATTTCAAGCTGTCAAAATGTTCTCTGTGGTTTTGAAACACTGTGAATCTTTGTAAACTCCTTTTATTTTGAAGTAAATAGCTACACTTCAGATATTCATAACTTAATCTGGGCTTGTTAGCATCTTACTTATTCACCAAGGCCCTAACCATGAAATCTTTCAGCTAGAAGTAATATTCCAGTTATTAAACACCAATATGTCTCTTTACTACGGTCCTCATTACATTTTACCTTCTATTGTAACGTAAGTCTTTTCTTCCTTAAAATTTTTAAAATCCTTGAATTCAGGAATATTTCCTCTTTTATCTTTATGCATACATGTATAAAACATATGTGTTTTCTATAGCTGACTGTTTTTCATGCATTAAATGCTTCAAATATATTCTTTTAATTGGCATACCACTCTGAACCTTATTTGCAGTAATGGGTTCAATCCAGCTTGAGTTATTTGTTTGTATTTTTCCCTAACTAAAATTCTTCTTTATGAAAACACTTACATTGTTTTTTCACGAATATGAAGAGCCCAAGCTCCACTCACTCTTGGGATACTGGTAAGGAGGAGCCGAATGTCTCTTTTTACTTAATACATGGGAAATTACACGTTAATGGGCAGCATAGCATTCTGTACTTGACAATGCTCAATCGAAAGTATTTGAAAGATTTAATCAGGAGTAAATAATACCCACACATTAACTCTGCATTACCAATGAATCCAGATATATCATTGATGCACACGTCCTGAGCATCTGACAAAACCACTCACTATCCTGAAACAAACCTGTTCCCAGGCCACAATATTTCTCACATTTGTCCCTGTAATTTGGTTCTCTGAATTACTGAGAAAGCAGAAATGTTTTCATATGCTTAGTAGTCATTCCAGTTTCCCCTTTGGTTAATTGCCTAGAATAAAGACATTTTCAGACATGCCAGTATTAGAAAAAATGAATTCAATGCACACTTTCTTAGTATGCTACTGGAGGATTCACTAACCAAAAAATGAATAAATAAGCAAAAGAATAAGAACAGAAATATAGGGGACCTAAGGATCATGGGATCTTAGTAGCATGGCAAAGGAAGTGTTCAGGGTGTTGCTAAAAGTAAGGACCAGGCCTGTGACTGGCAGCAGAGCTAACAAACAGTCCAGAAAGGGGGACTGAGAGCAGCAGGAGAAGAGTCTCCCCAGAAACGTGGGTGGATTATGTGGTCTGAGGTATTTTGGCATTGAAAGGAATTTTGTACGTGTGCGGGTATATTAGTGATAGACACCTAGAAAAAAAAAACTGATGAAAAGATGAGATAATAATTTACTTCAATTGATGGAAAAAAGCTATGCTGTGATTGCAAATACAATCCATGCAGCTCACGTGTAGATAGCATATACAGTTACAATAATCAAAACTTGAGAACTCTAAAGTTTAAAATTAATCACAGATTTTATTTGTACCAAACTGTGAGGCTGGGGCCAGAGAATGTATGTGTTTTTGTTTGGTTTTATTGTGCTTATTTTCTGTTTATTTTTGTTTGTTTTATTTTATTAATAGCTTAACAAATTTTTAACTGTACAATACAGTATCTGTAACTACAGGCACACTGTAGGGTTTTTGCTTTTATGTGAGGGAACAAGTGCTCCTTGGAGGTGGATGGGGCAGACAAAAAAAGTTAAAACACTCTTCCTGCATTATGATGAGACAATAATGTCTAATCTATAAAAACTAAGACACTAGAATAAATATATAACTTATGCTTTTACAAGTATGGAAATAATATCAGAAGAAACAACTACAAATTTGAAGGTGATTGTCTCTGAAGATAAGAAGGGTAGACTGTTTTACTTTAGTATTTTGTAATTTCTTTCTTTTTTTTTTTTTTTTTTTTTTAAGAACTTGTAAGCACCTGTGCAGTAGTTTATCTGAGAGAATTCTGAGTCAGGCTGTAAAAGTGTAGTACTCTGGGCAGAATTTGTGTTTATTCAAGGTATTCAAAACTTGGGTTGTCTTTAAATTAATTTGCCAGGGTGGATGTTTTCGATACCACCTATGTAAAGTGAATGTGAACTCCAGTCTCACATGCAGACAGCTTATAGTCATGAATTCTCAGAAGTGACTTTCTTTCAACAAACAGATGCCAAAACTGTGCCAAATTTGTTAAACATTTCTCTTTGCAGAATGGATTACTTTCAGTTTCTCTGACACTGAGATTGTAGGTCTTTGGAGGTCTTTATGTGAGGTTATTATTCTGATTCCCTACCTTGCAAGGACACTAGATCTTCGTTCTTTTCCTCATCGCAATCATTGAAACTCAGTTCTAAGAGCAGATGCCCTTAGGGCAGCCACAAGTTCAACACATTCTTACTAACTAGATTGATGCTCATGGCTCATTCTTGTCCTCTGAGGAGTTTGCTTACTTTCTCCACTCACCTATGTATTTTTTAAAATGTTTTCAAACATTGCATCTAGAATTTAAAACATTTCCATAACAGCTTTATTGAGTTATAATTCACATATCACTTAGCATTTTTAATTATTTTTTTGCTAGAATATTTGCAGGATATTTAATCCCACCTATTGTTGGAATAGGAGACTATTTTATGTCTTTATTTTCTTTTATCCTTTTTTCTCTTCCTTTTTGGCTTTTAGATAATTTGCAGAAGTACAACTGCCTACATTGATCCTCTCAATTCCTGTTTTTTCACTACTCTTTTTTCTACTTTTTCTTCCACTCCCATAATTTTGATTTCAAAAACTCTTTGTTTCTGAATTTTTTTTCTATATCATTCTATTTTTACTTCATACAAGCAATATCTTTTCATATATTTCTAAGGATATTATAATTTTTTGGAAGTTTTATTTTCTTAACTTTTTTTTAGCTTGCTTTGTTCTTTTCCTTTGATATAAGAAGTTGTTTGGATTTTTAAGAGTGAAAACCTTGAGTGAAAGGATGTAGTTTTGCTAAGTTGGAGGTGGTAGTGGTAGTGGTAGTGAAACAGGACAGACCCCAATATTCCCTGAAATCCCCCTCCCTTGGCTATTGCAACCCCAACCAGAGCAGGCCTTGGCTGGCAGAAGGAAGGAAGGAAAACCTGCTTGGCCAATACAGATGAGCTCAATTCCTAAGACAAAAACAGTAAAATACACTTAGCAATAAGAATAAATTTAGTTAAATATATACTTTCCTTAGGCTAAACCTAAGTTTTAAGGTCACAAGATGTATATTCCTTAACTGAATGTCTTATGGCTTAAGATAACATCTAACTTCAGTCTCAAGTTGTTTTTGCAGACCACCGGCAACTACAAGCCTGCTTTGAAGTGTGAAAACCCTGGTCCCTCAGGCACCAAGAAAAATATCAGTCAAGATGCCAGGAATAGTTGTGCTGACTTCATCCCAAACCAATCAGCTTCTCACATGACTCCCAGGACCCCCACTCATGATATTACTCTCTACATGCTTGTGATTTTAAGCTATTGGGGAGTACAAGATGTTTAAGCTCCATTAGCTGCCTTCTGCTCCATTGACTGGCCACTCAAATAAATGCTGATCTTTGCGACTGCAAACTTTTGGCATGAGAGACTTCTTAGTCATCTGGGTGGAGGAAGACAAACCCCTCTCAGTTCAGTAACAGTAGTGGGGGTGCTTCAGTTTATCATGACAGAGCAATGTGCCTTGCCAGTTCCTTTGGAAAATGACTAATTTCATTACCTGGATACTCTGGACTGTTTAGTTTCTCTATAGAGGAATTTTCCTCTTTTGCCTAAAGGCGTAAGTCTGGTTGATGACTTTTGGAGGATGAGTTGGGGAAGGCGTCCAGGGTCTTGTATATGTAAGTTTGGAAGGCGTCCAGGGTCTTGTTATTTACTCTAAATGTAGATATTTATTTAATTCCTCTGCTTCCAGTAAGGAGCTTTCTCCATTGCCCTTTGTTGTGCCTGAGTTTTTGAATGCAGAATCTTTTTTTCAGGTTCTCCAGAGTATAAACCTTCTTTGTCTTTTCAGGGTAGGAGAATAGCAGTCACTTGGCTATCTGAGATGGAAGAAGCAATCTAAAATTTCCGACATAACTTCTATTTCTCAGACTCACCTCTTCCAAGCACTCACTCCCCCAGAAGTATCCAGGGCCTACAGCCCTGATCACTGTGGATAGAAGAAGAAAATAATCTTTTTACTTTTTGGCTTTCTCCTTTGCCACAACTTGGGTGGGTTTTAGCGTTCTCAGCTTGAAGTCAGTGGCTACTTTCCCATTTACTTTCATCCTCCAAAATTATGTCGATGCCTCTCATCCAGCATTGTCTTTCCTACTATTCTCTTTGCTGCTGTGCATTTATACCATTGCTATTCATTAAGTATATTTTAATAATAGTTTTGAACGAAAGTGAGAGGCAAACTTCTAATCAATTTGCCATGTTTACCTGGAAGTATACTAATATTAATTTCTCTAGTGGTTACATGTAGCTATTTAAGACCCATATTTATAGTTGGTTTTGGTGGAGTGAGCAGGACTGAAGCCATGTTGGGACTTAAAACCACCAGAGCTGCAAGGCAGGGTGGGGGACAGGGTGGGGTGCGTAATTCAAAAAGGACAGGTTTTTTTTCTCCACTCTTTCTTCCCATCCCCTGAATTTCTTATCTTGGTCGCTAAATAGGAGAACAAGGCTGAGGAGCTAATCAGTACTTTGCAAAACTAACCGTTCTTTCTTCTAGACTTGTAGAGTTTTGAGAAGTGATCAAGGCCAAATGACTGGAAGCTGACCTTGGGCACCAGCCAAGTCAATCAGAGCTCTGTGAAGCGAACTACACAAAAGACTGCAGAAAAGATGATTCAGCACTGGAGCAAATCAAACTCTTGCAGGAGCCTGAGATGACAGCGGAAATGAGAACAGAAACCAGAAGAAGCCTTGGCGAGACCTTGCGCCTGACTCATAGACATGTAGCTCATGTACCCTTTTCTGCTGCTTTTCACCTCCCATGTTCAATTCCTTTAACCCTCCTTTAAAAACCCTTCAATAAACCTAAGTCTTTGAGATGGCTTTAGCCTGGCCGTTCTCCTTCAAGTTTACCAGAGAGATGGGTTCGCCTAACACCTCCCTAGGTCATGGGTATTCTTGAGTAGAAGCTGACCTTTATTTTCACCAACATTTGACTTTTGAGTGGTTTTCTTTTATCTGCGGACAGGAGGCCAGCCCTGTGAGTTTGATATCAATTTTGAGGAGCCTCAGCCAGGAGCTGAGTGTCCCCTCAGTAACAGCTTTACTTGCCAATTGTTTTAGGCTTATGATCTGTATGCCTGCTAGTCCACAGGTATCTCAACAAACTACTACCTCTGCCTGGTCTTCTATACCTCCCCACTCACTCACCCCCACACCCCCCACACACATTTTGCTATCATTCCAGACTGTTTCCATCTATGCAGTTTGGAGAGTGAGTTGGGGAGGGGAGAAAGTCATTGCCAAGGTGTAAAGAATAAAATTTATTAAGTTATTAATTTGCTCTTTTTTGTGATGACTAGTGATGTCCTCCTGGATTTATTTCTCTTTTTGAATACAGTATTCCTTTCATGAGTGTTTCAAAGAAGTTTTTTGTGTGATAAAACATCTAACTTCTTTCATAAATGAGGATCTTTATTTTAGTCTTTCATTTAGATGATATTCCAGTAACAAATGTGTGTGTGTGTGTGTGTGTGTGTGTGTGCAATAAGTTTGAAATTTTTCTTAAAAGTCTTTGAAAACCTTATCCTGTTTTCTTCTTGTATTCTGTTCTTTTGGTACTGTTCTTGCAACAGTGATGCTGTTGAGCAAACCAAGTCAATATGGTTGAAATTTTTCTTAAAAGTCTTTGAAAACCTTATCCTGTTTTCTTCTTGTATTCTGTTCTTCTGGTACTGTTCTTACAACAGTGATGCTGTTGAGCAAACCAAGTCAATATGATACTTGTTTCTTCATATACACATACATACTTGTCATATATATTTTCTTTCTTGAAACCTTAATTATAATTCTTTGGCTTTGAAGTTTATAAATTATTGAATCTAGATGTGAATATTTTGGTTTGTTTACCATGAGATTTGCTTAAAATTCTCTCTTATATTTTATTAACTTGGGGAAATTTTAAATAACTGTTTCATTTAATGTTTCCTCCCTCCAGGTATTTTGTTTTCCCTACCTATTTGGTTTGTGGCACTTGTACTTCAAACCTCCATATATTTTTTTAAACTTTTATTTAATTTTACATTTTCTACTTGGTGACTTCCTTCTAATACCCTCTGTAAGATTTTCTCAGTCTTAGCTGTTGACTCAGTAATTTACCACCCTCTTGAGCTACAGTGTTGATCAGCTCATCTGTTGGCTTACTTATTTCAAAATTTTGTATACAGTATTTGAAGTTGGTTATTTTAATGACATATTGTTTCTGCTTTATGTTTCTGTTATCCTTTTTTATGTCTTTGAAGGCATTTATTATGCATATTTAAAATCTTATTCTTTGAGACTCATTAATTTTGCTTAATCTCACATAATTTTAAGGAGGGAAAGTTAAGCCTCAGGGTAGTATCTCATGTTAACTATACAGTAGCCTTCCCCAATTCCACCCTATCCTACTGGGTGGCATTTCCTCAGGTAACCTGACCTCCAATTCTTTGTTCTCTTTCAACACAACAGTTGCCCTTCTGGATTTTGATAACGTAATCTTTAGAGTGGAGTAGAGAGAAGGAAGGAGCACTCAGTCTCTGGCCCCTCTGCCACATACTAAGCTGCCAATGTTTACCAACAAAACTGGGAATGGTCACTAGGCTTGCGATGTGGCAATGAGCAAAAGGGCAAAAGTGAGGTGTTCTCCCCTAGCTTCTTGCTTTTCCTAGGAACCCAGCCCTCTTCATTCCCTCCTCACACTGTAGTCAACGAATATTGGCTTCCACAAATTTACCTCCATTCTGTTCTTTGTTAGGTTCCTGATCTGTCAAATTAACTCACATTTCTGTAATAACTCCAGTATTATATTAATAGAAAGGACTCAGCAAGAGCTGATGGTAATGGGCCATTTGTTCATGTGAAGTTTAATCATAGGTGTTAACTTCATCAGATTAAAGAATGCCCAGAAACCTGGTAAAGCTATCTTTTTAGATGTGTCCATGAGGGTGTTTCCAGCAGAGACTAGCATGAGAGCCTGAGTGGACTGGGTGGGAAAAACCCACCTTCAGTGTGGGTGGGAACCATCCAATCCACTGGGGGCCCAGAGAGAATACAAAATGGAGAAAAATGGTGAATCTCTCTGCTCTGCCATTTTGCAGTGTGACATGCTGTATCACTGTTGCCACCAAAATGACCCACACCAAATGCGTTCCCTGGTCTTTGGGCTTCCCAGTCTCAGAAACTGTAAACGATAAATTTCATTTTCTTATAAATCACCCAGTTCAGGTATTTTTGTTGTAAGCAACAGAAACAGACAAATACCATCCATGATAAAAATGTAAATTAACATCACATTCACTCTGTGTGTCAAATGATTAATTAAAATATTTTGTGTACTCTCTCAAAGCTAAGTCCAGGTAGGTTAGTATCTGCTGCCAATTGAAACCAGTACAGGCTAAAAGACACCAAAGAGAAGTTCACTACTTTTAAAGAACTTTACCTGTCTGTCCATCCGCCGCCAGCCGACCCATACAGCCCTAGCCTCGTTCCTTTCAGTGGGCCAGCGAACAGCCCGGATTCCTCTTTCCCTCCTGTCCTCTTTAGAAGGAGACGGGGGAAGAGAGCTGTGAAGAGAGGTGAGCACACCGCCGGCCCCAAACCAGTCCAGTTAAAGGACACTCAGATGCAGCACACTCAGACGCGGTGGGGGTTCTGTCGAGGCAGTTCCATTTATTACCACACAAGCACTTGTTTTTATAGGCAGATGGGGAAGGGAGGTTTTTTACATAATCTTATCAGCTTAAAGGTCCAGGGCATGCATTCTGTCTCAATGCCTAGCTATTGCAACCTCCAGCACGGAAGCGTGTATTTGGCCAATAAGGGCTAAGGCAAGGTTCCCGCAGACACTCCCACCCTACTTCCTCCCTGCACCGTCTTAGGCTGCCACGTTAATCTGCCCTTGTGGGCCCATAATGGCGCCACTTGTGCCGCTTGTAATGAAACTTAAGGTGGTGTTAGTTTTTAGGTTCCCGCAGACACTCCCACCCTACTTCCTCCCTGCGCCGTCTTAGGCTGCCACGTTAATCTGCCCTTGTGGGCCCATAATGGCGCCACTTGTGCCGCTTGTAATGTCACTTAAGGTGGTGTTAGTTTTTAGCCGCTTGTAATGAAACTTAAGGTGGTGTTAGTTTTTAGGCCCGACACCTGTCACAAATAGAGTACATTCAGATTAGTAGGTGTTGTTAGGAGTTTATTTAGAAAGGCCAGAAAATGTCCTACACTTTAAGTAAAGTCTAAAAAACTACACCATTTAATAATCAAATGTATATTATTTTTAATACATATTACTATTTATATATACCACATGTGTGAGTGTGGTAATACAAATTGAAAAGTAATACAAATCTTTCCATGAACTTTTTGAAGTACCCTCGTGTGTGTTCACACACATGCATGAGCACGTGTGCGTGTTTGCATGTGCACATGTGTGCAAAGAGATGTGGTCTGCAAGCAAAGGTATCTGTACAGGTAAAAAATATATGCAAAGATTCACAGATATCAGTGCCAATGTTATTTTTTGAAATTTTATGATTGACAGACAGACCAAAATTTAGGTCATGGCAACACAAATTCATCCCAAATTTTGCAATAAAATATGTCATGTCTATACATGATTAGAATTCACTTGGAATACCACCATGGATTCCCTCTCATTGTTGTTCCATTGGAAAAATTATTTCTGATGGAAAAATTATTCTATACACACATATTTTAATTTTTTGGCACTATTAGGTACTCAGCTTAAAAAAAATTATTATCATGAGTTTAATCTGAACAAATGAATAAGAACAGTTCATATTCAGAGAAAGAGAAAATGGTTAATAAAGGAAGTGAAACTGTGATTTTGCTGTCATTGAAAGACTATTGATAGGTCAACTTCATTCATGGCTCTTAGAAATATCTCTTGTTACACTCTTGGTAAATCTCATTACCAAAATTAAGTGTTATCTTTTCACTCCTCCCTACTTTCCTGTATCCAGCAGTATCACATCACTCTTTGTCCCCTTTTGCTCTTTATTTTCTTCATTACGTTTACCAGCCCCCCTACTATGTGTCTCTCCCCCTCACCACAAAAGAGTGTAATCTTCAAGATGACAGAGAGGTAGATGGTTTTTCTCACTGCCAAACCTCAGCACCTTATACAGTGTGTGTTCTAGTAGGTGGTTAATAAATATTAGTTAAATTAATGAGAAAAGAAAATTAGAACCAGAAAATTAAGAACCTTTTTCCATAACAAATGATCTAGACACTTGTATATAAATAATCCAAGGTAAAATAACAGTGGATTTGAAATCCACAATTCTTTATTGTGACTATTTACAAAACTGTGGGGCATGAGTACCACAATGAACTTTCTGTGTGTTGATGGTCACACTGTGTTATTCACATGGCTGATGTAGTTAGTCCAAAACGATATATTTAGGTAACTACTGAGATGATTGTTGGTCCAGAAGGACCATCTGGTGAAACCAGTAATAAGAGTCAAGCTGTGATCCATATGGGAACAGTAAATAAAAGTAAATCCAGCAGGTGGATTAGTGTCCTAAGGTAGAAATGATTTAGGTCAGGGGAAGAAATGATTACATTCTGTTACTCCTTAAACTTTAAGCAGTTTTAAGGAAAACATGAACTCCTAAAGACTCTCTGATTTACTTTAAATTCTTTGTTTAAGCTTGATTTTTTTGTTTGTTGGGGGGGGGGCTGGTTGATCATTGTGGGATTAAATCCAATAAATTAAAGTGACAAGCTATTTTCCCAAAAAAGAGAGTACCCTCAACTGCTTGCTTTGTTAAAAATGTATCCTGTCATTTTTGGAGTATTCTCATAAGTGGAAAGTCATAAAGTAGAATAAAGTTTCTAATAAACAGTGAGCAAGAAAATGCTTCAGACAGTAATCAGTTCTGTAAACATGATGAATATAACACTTATTCTGGACAAGAGGCATCTGGAAAAGAGCTTTCTAGAAACTAAGGCTTCCTTCGGTCAGGACTGTATCACTTATCTGAGGTCTCCAAGGGCGTTTCTAGGGCATATGGAATCAGTCAATCAGGTAACCAAAGACTACATAGTCAGCAGAGGATACACATAATCAAGGTAATTAAAATGCCAAAAATAAGATCACCTCAACTCTCTCAGTCTACCCCACATGGTAAATATCTGGATTGTTTCATGGTGCAGTTTTTAGGGTTTCATCATCAATTCTTTACTCAATTGGAAGCACAGACCTCAAGAGCTACTTCAGTCTCAAAATAGACTTATTGCCTAACTGGAGCACAAGTTACAGAGTGTTATTTTTAAATACTTGCTTTTCCAAAAAAGATGGGATCTATGTCTGTATAAGTTGACTTTCATGGTGCTGTCTTAAGTGGTGAGGGTAGAAGGGGGAGGCTCTTTGGGCACCATGCTTTAGTGATGATGTTATTATATTTATCTGATAATTGGTAAAAGATGAACATTAAGGATTTTCTTTACAATGGTATGCAGGTGTCTAAATTCCTCATTACTGGCACTTAATGCCATTGTGAACTGTTGAGAATATCTGACACTGTTTAATTGCACAGGGCTTCAGTGCGGTTTTTTATGACCAGAACTTGATCAGGAGATAGACCGGTAGGATCTGAGAAGTTAGACTTGACCTTTAGAAACAACTTGGAAGGTCCTGACACCACAAGGCTATTTTTATATTGGTCATCTTCATGTTGGATAAAGTCATGTAAGCACTGATACGAGGCTACTTCAAAAATTTCATGGGGAGTTTAGTGTTATCTTTTAATTCTATTTTCCCACAAACTTTTTGAAGTACTCTTATACATGCTTTCTTGTAATAATTTTATAAGGGGTGCTCCTAGTTCTCTGTTTGGCATAGACTTCACAGCTATAAGAGGTTATGGTAAAGTTTTAGGCTGATGCTAAGAATAAGTCATTATGGATTTTTGCCAATTTGATCTCCAAAATCTGTTTAACTATTCCTTAGAAATAGATTGCAAATGCAGGACTTCGTGTCTATTGAATTTTACTGATTAATTTAAGTATCTCACCTGTGATATGGGTCTGTCAAAAACTGGCAGTTAAGATAGCTAATCCACCATGAGGTATAAAATCATTTAAATTTTTTAGTTTGATGTAATTAAATCCAATTTTCTGATAGACTTGATTAACGTGAAAATAAACACACAATTGGTAGACAGCATTCATATCAATTTTCCCTTATTTCAGTACCAAAAAAAAATGAATTTGTTATGAAACATATTGTTTTCCTATCAGATCTGAAATAGCTCACGTGAGAATGATAGGGAAAAATAATCTGAGTGACGACCAGGCAACCATGCAGAGCTTGTCATAAATTTTCTTCATGCAAAATTAAATTTTATTTTTTATTGTCATTTTAGTTTAAATCTCAGGATCTGATCTAAAAAAAAATGTTTCACGTCTTATAAGGGGGTTTTGGAAAAAGCATATTCCATTCTAATAAAAATATATAGTCAGCTAACAAGAAGGATAAAAGAGTGTAGGTCAATACCCCATCCAAGGTGGTTCTTTTTTTTTTTTTTTTTTTTTGACTTTATTAGAAATTTCCTTCAAAAAAAAATGTCAAATTACCTCAAATTAGATTTACAGTTTACAAATCTAGATGTGGCTTCCTGATGGCATACCAGTACAATATGATATCTTGAAAGAGAGAATAAATTTTAATATCTCCCCAAATCTGTATTAGAGAAAATAGAAATGTAAAAGACTTAATATAATACATAGAACCTCAGACAGTTAATATAAAATGGTAAGAAAAGGTATATTATCTTTTTGAGATTGTGCTTGGAACTTTGAATCTTTAATTTGAACATCAAAAACTTTAAAAGTACTTAAGTTAAGGCAGTTATTGCTTATTTGTTGGCTATCTAAACATTTGTCATTGTTTTTAGCAGTTACCTGAGTGGGGCCAGTAATCTACTTTTATCAGATTAGGGGATTTGTCCGGGTGTCCCTCGCATGACACCTTCAAGGGTATAATTAGTTTAAGTTGTTACTAATAGTAAAATGTGTTTTAATTGCTCATGTCCCATTAAGACCTGTATTCAGTCAGACAAAGCAGGTATCTCCACCTGAGTCCACCTCATAGTCCCACCTTTGGGCTTTTCTACTGCTATGTTCAGGAAGTGTCACTGGTTTCCTCAGGGAAAGAGGCCAAGATGTCTTTCCTTCACTTTCATGCTGCCTCTGGGAAGAGCCAGCTGCTTTTTTCTGAGGCTCCTCATTTTGCAGGGTTTTTTGTTTTTTTTTTTAACCTGAACACCCCTTTCCTTATACTTGCCCTTTTTCAACCAGATACAAGGAAATTCAACTTCTACTTCACCAGAACCAATTAACTTTAAACCTATTGCTCAACTGTTTACTTTAACTTGGCTCTGTCTAGACTGCACAGGAATCCTACAGGCCATTCATATCTTGGTGAAGTTGGGCATGTTGCTGATCTGCCCATTAGACCTTAACCTGTGAATGCAACAGACACCTATTTCTTTCCCAAACTCCTGATTCAGGAGATTTTGCTACCTTGTTAACTAACTTTGCTAATAGACTTTCTCCTGTTTAAAATAGTCCATTAATTGTCCCTCTCCCATACATAAATACTAAAAGAAAAGGAACTGAGAGGAGTAGGACCATTCCCATCTAATTTTCCAACTAAAAGTCTCTGCACCTTCTTCTTGTTTTCCTATTTCATAATTTGTTATTTTCCCCAAATCTATTATATCTTGTCACATTTTTCTCATATCTTAGGAAGATCCATGCCCAAACACAATCACACTTGAGAGAGAAAAATTACTTGTTAAACATTTGAACTGCATGCTTTCATATTAACCTAGTTGTACTTAATCTAGATGCTATGGGTTAAATTTGTTCCCCAAAAGTTCATGTATTGGAAACTTGATCTCCATTGTAACAGTGCTAAGTTGGGGGGGAAATCTTACTGTGGTAATTTAAAGGTGGGGAATTTAGTAGGTGCTTAGGTTGTGAGGACTGTACTTTCATGAATGGATTGATCTATTCTTAGAGTAATGGGTGGATCTGATGACTTTATAGGGAGAGTGAGTGAGAAGGTCAACCCACTCTTGCTCAGCCCATTCTTGCCATGTGACCCCTAAGATTCTGTAGAGAGTGACTCTGCCGAGATACAGGCCCTCACCAGATGTGTTTCCTGGACCTTGGTTTCCAGCCTCCCAAACTATAAGAAATAAATGTCATTTTACTCATGAATTTCTCAGTTTCAGATTTTTTGATATAAGCAACAGAAATGGACTAGTGTACTAGAGTCAATGAATTTTCATGTATATTCAATTAAAATATTTTCCTGTGTTGCCAAAAAACCCCTCAATGTATATTTATATTGAAAACAAGATAAATTTCCTTTTGTACATAGTATTAACAGAAGTTTCAAGTCTTAATTAAGTACTTTTGATTGTCAACTTGGAGGGCATCCAGTCAAGTAAATAATCATTCTTAGTTTTTGTCTCTAAACATTTTTTTTCTTTGAACACAAATCCTGCTCGCCAGAGCTTAATAAAGGAGAAAGATTTAGAACACGCTCTAAAACAGTTCCATACTAAATGCGAGAAAAAGGAACTAATGTGGGCATTAAACTTCAATTTTTCTCATAATTACCTTTCTGTTAGCACCTGTATATTAAAAATTATAGTTACCTTGTTAACATTTTACCGTGGAGAGATTCATTACTAGTTCTTATCAATATTACTGGTGCATAAGACTAATCCTTTAGGAGTAGCAGTATTTAAGTGTCTTTTTTTTTATTATTAAGCTATATACTTAGCCCATTTATCTCAACCTTTACTCTGATATAATTTGGTCTAATAAAACGGCTTTGTCACTTGAGTGTGCCACCTAACCTCTCTGTGTTCCTGTTCTACATTTGCAGAAATGGTCAGTCACAGGCCAGACCTAGACTGAAAAAGTTAATATATGCATATGACCTTGAATAGTGCCTGGTACAAAAGACAAAAACAGCAAAGTTGTATTACCTTTTTCATTATTAGTATTGGGAGAGTCCATATGTCCACTTCTGTCTAAAATTGTTTTGACTTGAGTGTATGATTTTTTTTTAATTTCTATGTCAGAACTCAATTATAATTCTATGCTTAATGTTTCACCCTTGCACCTCATTTGCGACTTGTTTTCTTTCTCTGCTTATTGTTGTTCATTGGCTTGCTGACATTGTGAAAGCAGTAAATATAATATGGACAATATGATTTTTGCCTTTGCCATTTGATAAAAGCAAGGAATGAATTTTAAACGTTTTTATCAGACATTTTCTCCTCTGCTTTTCCAGGGAAGGATCTCAAACTTGTTAAGGAAAGAGCCCATACAGGGGACTGGGAAAGGGTCCTAGAGCTAAAGGTAAGCTTCACGAGGAACCAAATTACCAAGCAGTGTTAACATTATCACACCAGCATTCCCTCCTCGTGAGTCCCTTTCATTTACTGAAATAAGATAAAACAAAAAATGTGGTATAATCCAGAAAACTAAAGCAGGGAAGCTGCCAAGTTTTTTGTGTATTGGTGACTGTTTTTTGGAGGAAAAGATGTCTTTTTATCTATGTTTTGTATTTTATATGTTTTGATTTTCCCCCAAAATACTTAGGTGCATAGAGAGCAATTATTATTCATTATTTCACTATCACTATTAATATTTGTTAATCACTGACTATATTGGTTAACACCCAAAACATACCTTTTCTAAATAGATACAAGAAGAGAGCTAATAAATAAATGTAGAACTTCAACAAATTAGGTTTTAGACACAAATGATTACACAATTAATATTTTAAACTGAATGTCTGATATGTAAGATCCTTTTAAATTCTTCAACCATTTCAAAAAGTAGTCAACAAACAAAACAATTAATTATAACAAGTTAAAAAATACTATCAACTTTAAAATTTCTTTTTTACTTTCTTGATATTTTTCTCATAATAATTTTTTTCACCTATTCAGGCAGTTGGATTCATTAAAGCCTAGAGTAATTCTCACTTTCTCTCTCACTGTCTTCCACAGATAAACGTACGGATTTAATTTCTTCAATTCTGCTTGACTTAGTAATTTTTTAAATAAGTTTTACAGCTAAAATATTTAGTTTTTGTTTTAAAACCAAAATAAGGAGAAATCTGACCACTAATCTGTGTGTTTTTTAATCTATGCTGTTACTTAGCAAACTGACAAAGTGTGCTTCCATTGCCATTAGAAGATTACCTATATATATATATACATGTCAAGTTATCCCATCAAAATGATTTCAAATTGGAAGTATGCTACCCTAAAGAAATGTCACTTATTGGAGTACTTGTTACTATTCTATTTATAATTATGCTGAATTCTTATTATTGGAACTCCTTAATATGATAATAGCTCTGTATTAGTCAGGGTTCTCCAGAGAGACTGAATCAATAGGGTATATTATAAATATGTGAGAGGAGATTTATTAAGGGAATTAGCTCACGTGATTGTAAAGAAATGTCCCATGATAGGTCGTCTGCAAATTGGTTGCTGATAGTGTGGCGTGGTCCAAGTCTGAAGGCCTCAAAACCCAGGAATCTTATGGTGTCCTTGATGTAAGCCCTGGAACCCAAAAGCTGGAGAGTCTCAAGCTCCGATGTCAACAGACAGAAGAGTGTATCTCAGCTCTAGAGAATAGAGAGAGAGCTTCACCTTTTATCTGTCTTTTGTTCTCTCTGGGACCCCAGCAGATTGGATGGTTCCTGCCACCCAGTCCACTCAGCCTGCCATGCTAGTCTCTGCTGGAAACACCCTCACGGACACACCTAAAATGATGGCTTTTCCAGGTTTCTCAGTGTTCCTTGATCTAATCAATTTGACATCTAGAATTCCTTCAGAAGCTTTGATGTAAATTTCCTTTCATATTTTGTCAGAATTTATTAGAAGTATGATAGCATACACAATTATGTGAAATTATTTTCTTATTATTTTCAGTGAAAACCACATCATGAAATCCACACTATTGCACCCATGTGAAGGACTTTTTCATTGAAGCTTTTATTTTATCGAGAGAGAATTTACATACAATAACATAGTAAGTATACAATTTGATGAGTTTTGACAAATATGTACATTTATTTAACTACCACAATCAACATATAGCATCCATCCATTACCCCCAAAATATTTTCTCTCCCAAAACTTCCTTCTATCACTTGTAGATCTGAATTGCTGTCTACTGAAATATGCTTTCAGACTGAAGGACTTCCTTCAGCGTTTATTTTTATTTTTATTTTTACTTTTTTGTCCTTTTTGAGACTGTCCGCACCGCACTCAGCCAGTGAGCGCTGTGAGTGCACCGGTCATCCCTATATAGGATCTGAACCCATGGCGGGAGCGCTGCAGCACTCTCAGCGCCGCACTCTCCCGAGTGCACCACGGGCTCGGCCCAGCATTTCTTATAGTAACAATCTGTTGGCAAAAAAATTCTCTCACCATTTGTTTACCTAAAAATAGTTTTATTTCCGTTCATTTTTGAAGAGTAGGTTGGCAGGAAATAAATGTCTTAATTGTAGATTGATATTCTTTCTGTTTTTCTTTTCGAATGAGTCATTTTGATATTTCCTAGCTCTTGTGTGTCCTGAGGAGAAGTCATCTATTAATTTTATTGTTGCTCTTGTTTGTATCATGCCATTTCTCTTTGCTTGCTTTCAAAAAGAATTTCTTTTTGCCTTTCAGCAATTTGGCTATGATGTGTCTGGGAGTGGATTCTTTGTGTTTATCCTGCTTGGGGTTTGTTGAGCTTCTTGGATCTGTAAATTACTGTTTTCCACAAATTTGGGCAGTTGCCAGCCATTATTTCTTCAGTATTTTTTTCCTCCCCCCCCTTCTCTCCTTGTAATCTGAGAGTGTGCTTCAAAAAGTTCACAGAAAGGGCAACACCACACCAAGGGTTGTGATCCCCTTGCTGGTCACGAAAAAGACAAAAAGAAAAAAAAATAAAAAATAAATTAAAAAAAAAAAGTTCACAGAAAGATGGAATTAAAAGGTGATATGAATCTTTCCGTGAACTTTTTGAAGACCCCTCATATTTGAACATAAGTCAGTGTGGTGTATATTGTCCCACGGGTTTCTGAGGTTCTGTTTATTATCAATATTTTTTAAAAACTTTACTGTTCTTTAAATTATTTCATTGATCAACTGAGTTCATTTACCTGTCTTTTGAGAATAAATTGTTTTATTGTTTTTTTTCTCTTTGCCTGCAGTTTGTTTTTGTTTTGGCTGGTCCCCTAATGGTCTCCTTAACACATGCATAGTTTAGCTGTTAATCATGTTTGTGTGCAACTTATATTTGGTATTTAAAAGTCTCCTTCTATAGTTTTCAGGATGCCAAAATTTCCTTTCGAATTTGCAGTTGTTTTTTTTTCCTTAGCTCAATATTATAATTTCTAACACTCTTAGGTGATAAGTTCTTTTGATCTCTCATTTACTTATATCGTTTTTTTATTTGCAAATCCAAAAGGGTTGGGTTTTTATTGTGATTCAAGAAATTGTTAGTTTACCATTCCTTCCTGTTGCAGTTTTTGAAATTAAATACTCAAGTTTCTGTCTTTTTATAGCTCTTTACTTATGTTAAGTGATTTTTGTTTCATTTTGCTTTGTTTTGCTTTTTAATAATTGTTATTTGCTTGGCACTTGTGTGAATACTTCATTACCTTACCATTGCAAAAGATCCCTAAACTTTATAAAAGCATTTCAATACCTGTATACCCTAGGAAAGAAACTGTCTCAAGACTGGTAGTGTAACCTGAATAAATTTGCTTGGTCTCCCAAACATATGGCAGTGTTTAATAAGAGTAATACGGATTCAAATGAGTAAAGTATAATTACCAAAACTACCAGACATAGAAATCCCAAACAAACAAACAACAAAAAAACAACTAGAAAGGAAAACAAATTCTCATATCAGAATTGATTTTTCTAGTCAGAGATCCCTCTCCACCAAAAAAACTCAAGTAGACAATTGAATAAATTGGTACATACTTTGATGTTGCAGACTGGAGTGTTGGAATTTATGGTACTGGCCTTTCATACATTGCCAACAGACCCTGTTTCAATCATGACACTGAATCTCAGAGATATGCACCCTGACTCATTTTAGAAGGTGTATCGTTTAAGTTTATAATGGACATGCAGTGCTCTTCTTTTCTGAGAAGATTCCAAAAATTAACTATGCAGGTATAATTTTTAAATAGTATAACAAGCTAGAATATACATTAATAAACTCTAATCAACATGCTATGTTCTAAAAAGGGCTTTGACTCATATACAAATATTCTCAGATATCAATGCCAGATATTAGAGCTTTAACTTTAGGATAGAGCCAAATTACCTGCATTTAATGTCATGTTGACCTAAATTCATTCTTGATTCTGACTATAAATGATAAAAAAAAAGGAAATTAGAAATGGAAAATCATGATGGTAAGAGCAGGAAGATCATCAAGAGAGAAGCTGGGCACAGAGCTAGTCAGTGGATCCTGGACCCAAGTCAGAAGGAAGAATGCCATCTAAAACCTACCACTGTCAGCACAAGTTTTCAGCAGTATGCTATTATTAACCTAAATTTTTTACAGTATTCCCTGTAATTTTCTCCAAAGAGGCCATTTATGTTAATGAATTGGAGTTGTATTATCTCAACAGACCATAATTTTTTAATTGAAAAATATTTTCTCCATAGATGCTGAAGTACCGGGTAGACTTGGAGAAAAATATGGTAATTGATTGATAGGACTTATTTTCTTTTTGCATTGAATTGTGTAAACATTCCAGCTGAAATATTTTTGCAGGCACCATCTTTATGCCTTCACTCAGGATATTTTTCTTCAAAAAGTATTTTTACAAAATAAAATTAACCAAGTAATATTTTTTTAAGTTTGACGATTTCAGATATTTCACTGAATATAGATGTTGCATCATGTAAGCCTTAATTGTGTTACATTCCAGTAGAAAATAAATCTATTTTAAAAATAAAAGAAACATTGAAGAATTTATCTCACAAATTAATACATTGTAAAGAATGAAGAACAAATTTCAAGACTCAATTTTTCACACTGTTATGGACTGCATGTTTATGTACCTCAAAATTCATATGTTCAAACTCTAACTCCAATAAAAAAGTAGTAGGAACTGGGGTCTTTGAGAGGTAATTAGGTCATGAAAGTGGAGCTCTCATGATGAGCTTACTGACTTTCTGAGCAGAGACAGAGGAGAGCTTTTTTCCTCTCTATGGCTCTGAGCCATGTGAGAATACAAGAAAATGGCCATCTGCAAACAAAGAAGAGGGCCCTCATCAGACACCAGATCTGCCATTGCCTTAAGCTCAGACTTCCCAGGCTCCAGAACTTTGAGAAATAAATGTCAGTTGTTTAAGTCGCCCAGTCTATAAGTATTCTGTTACAAAACCCAAACTGATTCAGGCACACAGTATTTGAGTTTTCAACATGTAATTTATTTTCTATCTTGATTTTGAAGAAATATACTTTAATGTTTTGTTTTTTTAAGTTTAATTTCAATAATTACAGCTTATGGAAAGCTTAACAAGTTTAACTTTTTCCAATCGTTGGTAGTGAATATTTTGATTAAAAATTTCCATCTCAGTTTAAACAAAATGCATCAAAATTTTAGAGGATATATTTATAAAAATAGTTTAATATCATTGTAGAAAAGTTAATTTACAAATAATTATTTAAAGGTCTAAATGTTTCTTTAATACAAACAGAAAGGAAAAAATGTACTGCAGTGCTGATTTCTTAAAAAAGTGCTCTATGTATATATAAAATTATACTTTGTCTTTTTTTTTTTTCCTTTTTGTCTTTTTTACTGACCAGCAACGGGATCGCAACCCTCAGTGTTGCGTCCGCACTGTGCTCAGCCAGTGAGCAGGAACTGGTCTCCACATGGGATCCGAACCCTCAGCGGGAGCGCCGCTGTGCTCCCAAGCAGCGCACTCTCCAGTGCGCCACCGGGCCGGCCCTAGACTTTGTCTTTTACTACTACAACTTCTATTTTGAATAGTAGAACATTGCTGCTTCTTCAGATGTGATTATAAATTTCATGTACACCAAAATTTCAAGAACATTTTTCCCAGAGGTTTCTTAAATTAGTAAGAATAATGTTTATGCCATGACATTTTGCTCCCCTCAAAATTGTTTATTATTTTGATAACAACATTTTCCTATTCAACACTGAACACCTTATTAAATTAAGTTTCAAATATCAGTCACAAAACTGTCAAGTGTTTCTGACAGAAAGAACTTGCAAAACTTTTTCTTTGATTTTATAAGTTGCATGAAACAAATGATCCATTACTGAAATGAGCTGATGTTCTGTTCGAAGCATCTGATGACACTGATTTACTGGCACTATGAAACTGTTTGCAAAATTCTTCTGCTAATGGATGTAACACATCTATAGCTATCATCACACTTCTCATAAGTGCAAACACACATGCAAACTTGGTATCAAAACTAAGCCAAATTAATTTAGCAGAATAGTCATCTGATACAGTTGAAAAATCATGCTTTACACAGGATTATGTAACTGAAACTTCTGCAACTGGCTTCATTAAATTTCCATTTTTAGGCACAGTGTTTTAAATACCTATTATCTTGTGAAGTAGATCTAATGCTTTTTCAGAAAATTTGTGTCTTCTTGGTTTTTATGTGGCCAGTGATATCACCGCAGCAAAGCCTAGGGTGAATGGTAAATGCTAACAAATACTTTGAGTAAATTATACATTTGTCATGAACTTTTTTGAGATATTTGAATTTAGCATCTAATTTCTCATTAAACATGTTTATTAAACAACTATCTGTTGAAAGAGTATATTGCAAAATTATTTTATAAAAATAATTTACTCATAATATCCAGTAGGATGAAGTCATTAATTATAAATTTAAATGGTATAAGAAATGTGTATAGCATGAAGTTTTTTTTTTTCTTCTCTTCTTTCCTTTCATTTGAGGTTTTCTTCTATCACAGGAAAGAAATTATCTCTTTCAATATGAAACAGTTATTCAGCTATGTAATCTTTTTCATACATTTAAAATTTTAAATCAACATCAGAAATAAAACAGTAAAGTGTTTCTTCTCAGCAATAAAAACCAGAAGCAAATTTAACAGAAAAATGTTAGCATACCAGGAGGAGATATTTCAACAGCTAAACTTGAGAAAAATAATATTTTAACGTATAATTTACTTCTAAATTAACAAGTAATTCAAGAAATAGAAAAATAATTTGTGTAGGCAATTCACAGAATGGTTTTAAGTGTATGAAAATAAGCACAATCTCCTTAGTCGTTAGAAAAATGCAAATTTGAGCAGAAATGAGATACCAATGTACATTCTATTGGTCAAAATAAGTAAGAAAAAATGATACACTGTCTAGGATGTGAAAACAAAAGCGTTCATACTTTCCTGGTGTGAGTGTAGGCAGTTGCTTCCATTTGGGAGCAATCTGAAAGTAATACTTAGAAAATAAGTTAACATAAACTCTAGGAACTAATATTCTGACTCCTGGTTATATACTCCAGAAAAATAGCTCATAAAACTATGTAGGTTCTAGCAGTATTTGGGATGGGGGGGAATGCAGTTAGTTTCCATTAGAGAGAAATGATTAAGTAAATTGTGGTAAGGCATTCTTTGAACTACAATGACACAATTTGATGAACTGTGATAGAGATACATACAGCAGCTTGGACAGATCATAAAAAAATGATTTTCAATTATTTTTTTAAGCAGGAAGCAGGAGAATATCTATACCATAATATGTTATTTAAATAAGACACATGAGTACATTCACTATACCCAATATATTTTTCAAAGATATCTCATTCCAAGAGCATAATCCAAACACATCAGAGTAGGTTCCTAAGAGAGGAGAGAAAAGAGAGAGAAGAATGGAAGCAAAGGGTAAAAAGATTAAAGTATGTTAGACCAAACAAAACAAAGGAAAACATTGTGCCACAGCACAGCACAAGCTAATTAGAGCAGGGTCTTACACACATTAATGATAAAAGTGTGCTGAGTTCTAAAGAGTAAAATTAAAATAACTTGTTTCATGTCTGCTCTTGCAGTCCAAAACAAAATGTGCATGTACGTGAACACACACACACACACACACACACACACACACACACACAAACTTATTTATCAGGACTACAAAATATGACAATCTGAATGAAAGGCAGTGAGAGTAAAAGACAAAACCACACTTCCAGGAAGTCACACATCTCAGAGGACATCAAGTGTAGAGATCACATGCTTTGTAAGTTTGTAGAGTGGAAGTCAGGCAGCCCCAGAGAGTAAAAATGACAATGATTCCTACACAACAGAAATTTTGGATGCATGATTTGATTTTACTTTCCTTCCCCATATACAGTGCAGTTATGAATACATATGGAATACTGTTTGATGAAGTGGGTTGGGGATATTAGATACAGAGAAGCCTGAACAATTTAAAGTAGTCAAGAAGTGAAGATCAGAAATCACAAGAAGGCTATTCCAAGATGGCAACGGGTCTGGAGCGGCTGTGCCAGGAGACAGCGCGATCCTGAGAAGTGTGCGCTGTGATACCAGAGTACTAATTGCATTTCCAAGAGCAACAAAAAACAAATAATTCTTTCAACAACGATCCTACAACGACAAACAAGCAACAACAGGTTCGAGGTTTTAGGGCCGACACAAAAGAAGACTCCTGAGAGCGCCCAAGCCCTGCTGCGGGTACGAGCGAGCAGCCCGAGACAACAAAGGCCAAGTAAGCCAGCAGAGATGGCACAGAAACGGAGTGGAATGCGCCGGACCGGCCTAACTCTGCGAGCTCTGTGAGTTACCCCCAGCCCAGCCCCACTTGCGGGGCAAAGCCTGACTGCTCCCCGCCCGCCTGGCTCCCGCCTACCACACCAGGCTAAGCACCCACAACAGAGCTGCCTCCATTTTCTCGGGTGGGGGCGGAGACGGCCGGCTTAGTGAGGGCAGGCCAGCCATCTCTGCTTGGCGCGGCTCCTCGCTGAGACGTGCCATTTGCTTACCTCGACATGGGGCACCCCGGGGCCTGTGGAGCGGCCTACAATCCCACTCTCCCCGTGGATCTCAGACGGGGCTGGTAGCGTGGGGAGCTCCCGGCCAGCATCGGGATGGCAGGGAAGAGGAGCCCGCCCAGATCGTCTCTCCACGACACCCTGGGCGTCGGCCCCAGGTTAACTCCCTGTTTCTGGGAGGCAGATTCCATCTCTGGGGGCCTCAGTTTGGAAGAACCCCTAACTGATTTCTGATGAGGAGAGGGGAGCCCGGAGAGATCTCGAGCTACATTGAAGTTACTAGTGAGCTCTCCCAAAGGGCCGACCCGTGCTGGGGGGAGTCAAAGAGGAATTGTGTGCTGAGGGACCCTCCCCCGAGGAGTTCACTCCCGGCAGTGCGAGAGACTGGACACCTGCTGGGCAGGGCGGGGCAGGGCACAACTTTCATGACTCAACTGAAAGACAAGGTTTGTAGAAGACATGCCTCAGCCCTGTCCTGAGCACACAGAGTGGGGAGGGGCCCGGCAAAAGGAGACAGAGTCTCAGAAATAAATAAAGAAAGAAAGAACAATTACACACCCTGCGGGAACCCGTGGCAAGGCTCAATAGCCCCATCTAGTGTACACAGAGTGTGAAAACGCCCCGATAGCAAGGTGCAGAACACACACACACCTTACGGGACTTGAATAAGAGGTCCAAGATTCGAGTGAAAATCCCTGCCAAAATGAACAAAAACCCAAAAAGAGATACCCAAAATGCAAAAAACCAGGAAAATACACCACCAAAAGTTAATAAATCTCAAACTCTAGATCCT
>NW_007727850.1:324996-325240 GCF_000696425.1 Galeopterus variegatus | reverse complement strand
TTCACACACATACATACACACACACACACACACACATACACACACACACTCTCACACACACCCACACAAAAACAAACACACAGCAACAACAACATCAACAACAACAACAACAAAAAAAAAAAAACGGGGGGGGGGGGAGGAAGATTTAACAACCAAAACTTTTTTTTTTGAAGTTCTTACAACAAGAAAATGGAGGGGACACACCTGGGTGGGAGGGGGGAGAGGGAGGAGGGAGGGAGGTTTC
>NW_007727850.1:219696-323996 GCF_000696425.1 Galeopterus variegatus | reverse complement strand
TCAGTGATGGGACACAATAACTAACTACATTGTATATTGACAAAATAAAAATAATTTAAAAAAAAAGAAATCACAAGAAGGCCTTTGAACAGCTTTAAGCTATAAGAGTGAGGTTCTATTTCTATTAATATAAGTGTTTGAGGAAGAAGAATACTCCAGGTACTTTTGTGTTATCTAAGGGTAAGGGAAGCCAGTATTCTATGGCTTTTAAGCTTCTGGCCTCCAAAATTAAGAAATAGAAAGATTTACAATTAAGTAAATGGGGAAAAAATGTATTTTTGTACATAAACAATGATAAAGAATAGACTGGAGATATTTTTTTCTATCTTAACCACTCAAACTTTTATTATATTGAAATTACTCCTTTTCCTGGATTTAATTTTATATATTTCATGGGAATTGAATGACAAATGCCAATTTTAAGAATGCATTCATTTATTATTCGATGCATCATTATTTTACATGGTAATTCTTTTCTGAGTTAAAAATGAATTAATGTTTCTAAATCACTCCCATTCTTTGAAAGTTAATCCTATGCTAATAAGGGTTAGAAGTCAATACTGCTTTAATTTATTTTTGTATTTTGCTATAAATAACAACAAAAAAAAGGTTTTCGTGTTCTAAAATAAAAATAAGAGACTGATTGCAAAATAAAAGCTTGATATTAGAGTCTTATATAAATTTCATTTGCTTTTTAAAAAAGGAATGTTCTAGAGAAAGAAATAAATACTAATGTGTTTAAAAGTACTGTTTTTCTCTCCACATGTAAGTTATTTGTTAATAGAATATACTTAAGATTAAAGTAATAATCATAAACAGTACTGGAAAGTGTCAATTGAATACAGACAGAACACTTAATTGATACTTTTCTCTTTTTTTTAGCAGCTGGCCAATATAGGCATCCGAACCCTTGACCTTGGTGTTATAACACCACCCAAAACTTAATTAGAAAAGTTAGCCACATGCTCTGTAACAAATTTGAAGTATTTTAGTTATATATTATGTATTATTTGGAAAATTTCTTACTAGTTTTTAAAGGAATGAAGTATCTTCAACTTTATAAGATAGAAAACTGATTTGTTTATATGTGCAGCTCTGAAATATGAATTCCATGTATTTTAGAGGTTAGATTATTGATCTGGAATCTACTGAATCTTAGGAGATTCCACGATCTTTGTGTGTTCTATGACCTCCTCTGCAAAATCTTTATGCAAATGCATACAATGAACCTGTAGGTATTTTAGAGGGCTAGAAGTCCACAGTTTTCAGAATATAAATAAAGTGACCCATGAATCAAAAATAAATTTAGTGACTGCTGATTTAGAAGGAATAATATGTTCAAATTAAATATCAGAATAAGAGGGAAATAATTATCTTGTCTATTAGTACATTTAAGTATCAGAATTTACATTATAACAGCAAAAGCAACAAATATTATTAAGTACCTAAAGATTTATCAATATGTATATATACACACACATGCACACACACATATTATCTTACATATCTTAAAAATAACCCTGGGGAATAGATATTTTTGTATTTACATAACTCTTAAATTACATATTTTAGTCATGAGGCACAAAGATTAATCTTTACTTATTTTGAGAAGAAATATCAAAGAGTAAGAGGGGACTAAGTGTCTACTTTTAGTCTTTCACGCATAGCTGACCAATATGACCATACATCACAAGGGCAGGGCAGTGATCATTTAAGCCTTTAGCTCTGTCATTTTAGCCTAATTCTGCCAGCCAATTTCTAAACAAATTAGTTGTGCTGTGGTCTGTGATGCAGTCTGTGACCATGCACAGTCTTCCCAGTCAATCAGTGAGAATAATGAAAAACATGGAAAATGGTAGGTTAGTAGTTACATGGAATATGAGATGGAAAGAGAGACTAAGCAATCCTGCTCTAAAGTGTTAGAACATACTATGAACATTCTTACTACAATGATTTTGTCATGTGATTTAAGGTAAAAGCCTCCAATTATTTTATTAATGTATTTATTATTGTATGTAATATGTATACTATGTTTCACAATGATCTCAGGAGCATGGAGTTCTGTATTAAAAATAGAAGAGACTCATATGTCTTCAAATTAATTTCTATATTCAGTTAGCTACTATTTTATTGAGTTCGGGAGAATTGCCTCTGTTTCAATCTTTTAGAATAGTTTGTAGAGAATTGGTGTCAATTCATCTTTGAATGTTTGGTACAACTGTGCAGTGAACCGAACTTGTCCTGGGCTTTTCTTTGTTGGGAGCCTTCTGATAACAGCTTCAATCTCTTTTATTGTTATTGGTCTGTTGTCCACACTACCCAAAGTGATATACAAATTCAATGCAATCCCCATCAAAATTCCAATGACATTTTTCTCAGAAAAGGAAAAGTCTATCCAGACATTTATATGGAATAGCAAAAGACCACACATAGCCAAAGTAATTCTGAGCAAAAAAAAAATAAAGTGAGGCATAACACTACCTGACTTTAAACTATACTAGAAAGCTATAATAACCAAAAGAGCATGATACTGGCATAAAAAAAGACACACTGATCAATGGAATTGAATAGAGAATCCAAAAATCAAACCACATACCTACATCCATGTGATCTTTGACAAAGGCACCAAGTCTATACACTGCGGAAGAGACTGCCTCTTCAGCAAATGGTGCTGGGATAACTGGATATCCAAATGCAGAAGAATGAAACTAGACCCATACCTCTAACCATATACTAAAATCAACTCAAAATGGATTAAAGAATTAAATATACACCCTGAAACAGTAAAACTTCTCGAAGAAAACATAGGAGTAACACTTCAGGAAGTAGGACTGGGCACAGACTTCATGAATATGACCCCAAAAGCACGGGTAACCAAAGGAAAAATGAACAAATGGGATTATATTGAATTAAAAAGCTTCTGCACAGCAAAAGAAACAACAGAGTTAAAAGACCACCAACAGAGTGGGAAAAAATATTTGTAGAATATACATCTGACAAAGGATTAATTGTCCAATTGAAAAATGGGCAAAGGAGCTGGACAGACATTTCTCAAAGGAAGATATATGAATGGCCAACAGACACATGAAAAAGTGTTCAACATCACTCAGCATCCAGGAAGTGCAAATCAAAACCACACTGAGATACCATCTCACTCCAGTTAGGATGTCTAACATCCAAAAGACTGTGAATGATAAATGCTGGTGAGGTTGCAGAGAAAAAGGAACTCTCATACATTGTTGGCCGGACTGTGACATCATGCAGCCTCTATGGAAAATGGTATGGATATTCCTGAAACAATTGCAGATAGATCTACCATATGACCCAGCTATCCCACTGCGGGAACATAGCCACAGGAATGGAAATCATCGAGTTGAAGGTATACCTGTTCCCCAATGTTCATTGCAGCACTCTTCACAATAGCTAAGAGTTGGAACCAGCCCAAATGTCCATCACCAGATGAGTGGATATGGAAAATGTGGTTTCTCTACACAATGGAATACTACTCAGCTATAAAAAAAGAATGAAATACTGCCATTTGCAATGACATTGATGGACCTAGAGAGAATTTTATTAAGTGAAACGAGTCAGGCACAGATAGAGAAATGTCACATGTTCTCACTTACTTGTGGGAGCTAAAAATAAATAAATAAATACACAAATAAACGAAATAAACGGGGGGGGGTAAGAAGACACAGCAATTACAATTCCTTGAAGTTGATACAACAAATGAACAGAAGGGAGATTGTTGGGAGGGAGGAGGGAGGGAGATTTCAGTAATGGGCCACAATAATCAACCACATTGCGTATTGACAAAATAAAATAAAATTTAAAAAAGGAGTTTTTTTCTATTTCTTCACTTTCTATCAATATATATCTTTTTGCTATGAAAATTTTCAAACATGTCTATGGGGCCAGCCTGTGGCTCACTCGGGAGAGTTCGGTGCTCATAACACCAAGGCCACGGGTTCAGATCCCATATAGGGATGGCCGGTTTGCTCACTGAGTGTGGTGCTGACAACACCAAGTCAAGGGTTAAGATCCCCTTACCAGTCATCTTTAAAAAAAAAAAAAACAAACAAACAAAAAAAACAAATGTCTATGTACCAATCAAAATAATCTATCTTTTTCCATACTTATTTTTTATCATTCCTCATCCCATTTTGTTTTATAGAGTATTTTGAGGCATAAGGTAATTGTGTACTTAAATACTTTAAAATATAACAAAAATAAATAAATTTTTCTTACATAACTATAATACCATTCTCATACTTAACAAGATTAACAATGATCCCTTAATATCTAATATTAATTTAATCTAATATACAATCAATGATCTTCAATGATGAAAAAAAAAAACCAAAAAACTTTAAGTGAAAAATTGATGGGTTTGACCACTTTTGAAATCTGTTTGGCAAATTAACTTAGTATATACCCTATGACCCAGCAATTACACTCCTAGGTGTAAACCAACAGAAATGTATACAAATGGCTACAAAAGCATACATACAACAATGTTCATAGAAACACTGTGTGTAATAACCTGAGGTTGGACACATCCCCAAAGCCTTTAGACAGTAGCAGAGATATAGGGGTGCATATATACTTCATGAAACAGTATGTAGCATGTGGCAATAAAAATGAATGAACTAATGTTATACACGATAACATGGATGAATTTCACTGATGCAATGTTTAGTAAAAGAAACCAGACACAAAAGATTACATTTTGTATGCTTTCATTTACACAGTGTTCAAAATGGGCAAAAATAATGGTGTTAAAAGGAACTACCATTAGCAAGGGCATACATCTGGAAGGGGCATAAGGAGGGCTTATGAGTTGGGTACTAGTACTATTCTATTTCTTGATCTGGGTGCTGGTGACCCCTATGTGCTTATTTCATGAACTGTACACTTATGATTTTTTTTTTTTTATATATAGGTGACTTTAGAATGGTTCAGGCTATTAACCATTGAACCCACTGTTTGATTTTAGCTCACTGAAAGTTAGACCACCAGACAACAAGTGATCCTTAATGTAGTATAATATAAAGGACATCACATATTGCCATGAGCCATCCTGCTATAGGGAATAGCATGGGAACCTGAGGAGTGATACCCCTTGTTCTACAGGCTACAAGGGGGTCCCGTGTGTGTGGCACGGCTCTATGGAATTTCTTCTTTGTTCACCTTTGGTTGCTTGACGAGGCTTCACAGAATTAAACAGCCTAACCTTTTGGCTTAGTATGGCTTTGGGAAATTCCCTGGAGTTTCTCAAAGGACATGTTAAAATACATCAAAATTAACTGGTTTATTTAAAAGAAATTGTCAGTACTAAAGGTGTTTTTGATGTATATTCAATTTGATGTTGGCTCAATTTAATTTTGTTATTAATCTTTCTAGTTAGTGATGTGTGCATTAACCCATTGTGGCTGTGGTCATGCTTTTGTACGTGTGGAATGAAGTTATTATGTTGGATTTCTATCCACATTTCCCCAGGGAGACAGTGGGTCCAAGTGCAGTGGTGTTTACAACTAATTGATCACAACCAATTATGGATTTTTTTGTTTCTCCCCACTCTCACAGTTTCACTTGATTTACCAAGAACATGTTCTCTCCTTAGTAATAATAAGAATGATATAGTGTGTTTTTGTTAGTTTGAGTAGGATAATTTAACTTTTCACTTTGTCCCCTGTGCTACTTCTAGAGTATATCGGCAAGGAAACAAAAGGTATAAACATTGTGATTTTGATTATAAATTAAAATGATCACTATAGAGTATAAGCAATATTAAATTGTTAACCATAACTAATCAATGTTATTAAAATTAAGTGTAGTAAGTATAAGTAAGATTTAAAAAGGGTTAAATTGTAAGTTAAGAAGGTTAAGAATTATAGTTTAAACTAAAAGTCTGATGCTCTTTAAAGCCAAGCATGTTGCTGTTGTATAGTTTCCTGGCCACAAGCCACAGGCTTTGGGGTGAACTATTGATGCATGAGTGGGTGCTTTTATCAAAGCATGAGTGCTTTGTAACATTCTGATTTTTCTTTTTCTATAGAGATGAAATAAAAAATTTTTGATTAAAAGATAAAACATCATGTAAAGCGCTAAGTAAAAATATAAATAAAGCAAGATTTTTGTGGTTGGTGTTCACACTTGCACTAGACATCTGTGATCCATCTCTTCCTTTTTCACCGAATCCACACCACCTATTCAGATCAAACAAATCCTGAGGAGCTGGTCTCCAGCAACATGTGAAGTACTTTTCAAAAAATGAGGGAACGTAGTACCTGAAACTAATCAGATTTTAAAATCTACACTCCTTCTAAACAATACAAGAATGAAGAAACAAGTTACATGACCACATAAAGAAGCAACAACTATGTACAGAAGTAAGGCATTTCATAGGACAAACAACCCAATTTTTCAACAAGTCAGTGTAAGAAAAAAAAAATTACATTAAGAAAAGGCTTAAAGCTACTTAAGAGACATAAGCAAATTCAACAGACACACTCTACTTTCTAAACTTCTTTTGGTTTGGTCTTACCATCTTGGCGAGCACCTCAGGTATCATGGTCAACAGTAGCAGTGATAAAGGCACTCTTGGTGTGTTTCCATCCTTAAAATGGAATTTATATAAGGTTTCCCCTTCATGGGCAATAACTGGTGAAGTTTTATGATACAGAGCATTCACTTGGTAAAGGTTCCCCAATATTGACAGTTTCTTAGGCAATACACACATAATTATAAAATAAACTATTAAAAGCTTTTTCTGCATTTATTTAGATAGTAATGTCATATACTTCTTTAGTCAATTAATTAAAAAAAATAACAGGCCAAATTCTATTTATTGTTTTTACCTAAAATAAGCTATCTTTATATTTCTGGAATACCTTTTCTTTATCATATTATATTAATATTAAATATATCATCAGATTGGGTTGCTAATATTTTATTTGTCAGGTTTGCATCTATGTTCATGGGTTAATCAGGTCTGTGAATTTACTTTTATGTTATTATTATTTAGTTTTAGAATCAAAGAAAATGAGATGCAAATGTTCTCTTTATTTAGATTTTCTTGAACATTTTTGTAGAGAGGGATAGTTTGTTTCTTGAAGGTCTGTTAGAACACATCTGTAATGCCATCTGACCACAGAGCTTTTATTTTATCAGGGAAATAATGCTAAGCATTTAAAACTCAATGTTCTGTTTCATTTTCCATTTATTTTTGCCCCAATTTTGGCATTTTATATTTTTAAATGCCTTAACATAGAGAAATTTAAAACATTAATTTTTAATGTATAATTACTTAGTCTTATTTTATGTACCTTCTTTATATGCATTTTTTCTTTATTTCTTGATTAAACATAAAATATTTTCAATATTATTAATCTCTCAAACAGCAATTTTTTTGGTAATATTGTTTTGGTTATTCATTCATTATTTTTCACTCTTCCATATTTTCTCCTTGATACTTCAGTGTACTCTGTTCCTTTATTTCTAACCTAATGAAATAGATGACTATTTTATTCATATTATATCTTGCTTTCTGATGTGTTTAAAACTCGAAATGGGCTTCTAGTATCCACTTTAGCTCTGCCCTCAAAATTTTGACAATTTCTGTGTTCAATATCATTCATTACTGAACTGATTAATTTGTAATATCTCATCATTTTCTTTCTAAGTTTGGGTGGATATTCAAATTTGTGTTTAATTCTTTAATCCAGATGTGAAAAAAAATAGCTATCTCTTTTGTAATTGATGTCTGATTTATTACACACAGTGATGCTATTTCTTCAGAATTATTGATGTTTATTTTGAGACCAAAACATTTTCATTTTTAATGGATATTCTATATAATATTTACACAAACACAATGAGAATTTTGTATTCTATTTTTCAGGGACAAAGTTATTTATAATATGTTTGTATTATATAGTATCCCTCCTTAACTAGTTTTGGTCTTAAACCTGATTGCCTTAAATATTAAAATGTAGACGGGAAGACTAAATTCAGTGCACTCTTAAATTCCCCTTCCAATAAATTTGTGTAGTGTCTCAGGTTGAAAAGCCTCTGGCTTTATCGTTTGTACTTCTATTTGGTATTGCCCGTTTTCAAGATTGTAGCTGTCTCCCTCAGCAGGAGTCAGCTACCTTTTGTGAATGGAGCTAAGGGATAATGGAATTCTTCAAGGAAAGCAAGTAAGTCTATACGTATTGCTGACATCTTCTTCCCACAGGTGCAGCTTTGGCCCACATTGAGTGGACGCTGCTATTTTCTGCCTTGTGATAGGAGGAAGGTATGGAAAGAACTGCTGTGGGCGTAATGGCAGAGAGAAACAGGGAAAACTAGAAAGCTCTCTTTTGACTTATTTCTCATATATGATACCTAGTTGTGTTCCCTGACCTGAGTTTCAACATACAAATAAATTCTCATTACCATGGTTTTACCTGGCACAGGATATTAACATAATTCAGAAGTTCTCTGGCAAAAATGGTTTATTTGACAAAAAAGGATACAGAAAATTGAAGAGAACCACAATCTTTGAGTAACTGTCGATTCTTATTAAAGTAATGCTTATTATATTTTCCCAGAAAGGAAAAGCAACTTCTGTGAGTATCCCAAAAGAAGTGATCAAGGGAAGGGAATATTCTTGAAAGTTCCATCTGGATTTTATCAATGGAAGGCTCTTGTACACTATTGCAAATTACGTCCCTTGTCAGGAGAAGTTTCCAAGCAATAATTCAGCTCTGAGAAGGCACACACATTTTTATCATATACTATTTAACCACTGGGCAACATGTGTTGTGGCATAGCTCTGTTTCCTCAGGACTATGCAAAACCAAACTTCATTTCCACTCAGAGGCCTCACAGTACTACGCTTGTGTTTGCAGCGGACAGTTAGTATCCCATGAATTCACTGTTCTTTTGATCATCATTGTAGTGGTCACTGAGAGTCTCCCTCTGTTCTTATATTCTGTCTAAATTGCTTTCTTTAATGTTTTATTATATTTAGAGTAAAATATAAATTCAAATGTACTTATAAGCATACACAGTTTTTGCTTTTTTTGTCTTTTAAGTTGGCCACTGAATTTGTTTCAAGCCTGACATCTCATCATCGTTTCCCACCACTTTGCTCAAGAACTCTTGAGTCTTTCTGCAAGAAAGATGTCTCAGTCCTCTTTCCAGCTCTTGTCAAACACATACTGAAGCCTAACAGTGTGGTCAGATGTTAATGTCCAGGTGTGCCTAAATTTAAAGAGAATAAACATTAACTCTGGTCTTGTGGATTTTGGGCAGACTGCTGTCGCATTAATTCTGGAGTCCATATTTCTGCCATATAAGAAAGTGGTTTCCTCAAGAATAAAATAAACCAGGATGTCTCAGTAAGATTTAATTGACTGTTTTCTACCATAACTATATAGCCTGAAACACCTGGGGACAAATATCCTTCCATTAACTCCACTTTGATCCTGTTACATTAATGTATCAAAAGCATTTGTCTCTTTGTTATACCAGTTATAGTTACAAAGGTCCACCAAAATGGCCAAGAATAACTTTCTCTGAGGTTAACTAATTGTGAACAATTCTTATTCTACCCCCCATAGCAACCTCGATTAAAATATTTCAATCTAACATGCATTTGTTGTATGGCTAGACTGTGCAAGGTACATTCTAGATTTTATAGTTCCAATAATACATAAAATCTAACCTCTGCCCACAAGAAAATCACAATCCAACAAGTAAGAAAAACAGGTATATCATTAAACAATACTGATTCTAATGTAAAAGAATTACCGTAAACAAAGAGAGGTGGGATGTCTTATCATGTCTCACCATTTGAGAATACAGATAAATTTACTTTTCCCTTTCCAACTTAGATGACTTTTATTTATTTTTCTTGCCTAATTGTTCTGGCTGGAACTTCAGTCCCATGTATGCTAGAAGTGGAGAGAGTGGATATCCTTGTCTTGTTCCTGTTATTAGATGAAAAGCTTTCAATTTTGAGGATGATGTGCTGAGAGTTTTCATTTACAATTTTTATTATGTTGAGGTAGTTTCCTTCTACTCCTAGTTTGTTGAGTGTTTTTATCATGAGAGAGTGTTAACTTTTGTCAAATGCTTTTTCTGTATCAATTGAGGGAATCATGTCATCTACCCTTTTAAATTTATCGAGATTTAATTTGTGGCCTAAAATATGGTCTATCCTGGAAAATGTCCCATGGTGTACTTGAGAAAAAAGTGTATATTGTAGTTGTTTCTGTATATGTCAGTTAAATCAAGTAGGTTTACTATGTTATTTAAGTTTTCTATTTTCTTTCTTATCTTCTGTCTGGTTGCTCTATCCATTAGTGAGAGTGAGGTATTGAAGTCTCTACCTATCGTTGTAAAACTATTTCTTCCTTTAATTCTGTCAGTTTTTGCTTCATATATTATGATGGTCTGTCATTAGGTGTAAAAAGTTTATAAATATTAGGTCTTCTAACTATATTGAATCTTTTATTAATATACAAATATAATATTTTTCTTTGTCTCTTGTAAACTTTTTTGATTTAAAGTCTATGTTGTCTGACATTAGTATAACCACCTTGGTCTCCTTTGGTTACTATTTTCATGGAATATCTTTTTCCATCCTTTCATTTTGTCTATTTGTGACTTCTGCTGTTTATGGATTTACAGCGTGTGACAGCCCCTGGCACCGGACTTGCCACACAGCAAGTGCTCACCAAACACTCACCACCTTCCCCTTTTGGGGCCGGGAGGTGCTCACCTGGCTCACCTCCAGGGGCTGGCATCTTGGTCAGCCAGTTGCACAGAGACAACCAGCTCTGCCTGAGTGTGTCTTGCGTATGTGGGCTCAGTACGTTGTCTCCTTGGCCCTTCTTTTTTTTTTTTTTTTTTTATAGATGACCGGTAAGGGGATCTTAACCCTTGGCTTGGTGTTGTCAGCACCACGCTCAGCCATTGAGCAAACCGGCCATCCCTATGTAGGGATCCAAACCCATGGCCTTGGTGTTATCAGCACTGCATTCTCCCGAGTGAGCCATGGGCTGGCCCTCCTTGGCCGCTTGGTGTTGTCAGCACCACGCTCAGCCATTGAGCAAACCGGCCATCCCTATATAGGGATCCAAACCCGTGGCCTTGGTGTTATCAGACCACACTCTCCCGAGTGAGCCCCGGGCTGGCCCTGTATTTTGATTGTGTGTTTTTATAGATTCTGCCAATCTCTGTCTTTTGATTAGAGTGTTTCATCCATTTACATTAAAAGTAATTACTGACAAGGAGAAACTTACTGCTGTCATTTCTGTTTGTTTCCTATGTTCCTTACAGCTTTTCTTCTCTCATTTTCTGTCCCTCATTTCTATATTCTTTTGTGTTTAGTTCATTTTTTTGTGTGGTGAAGTGTTTAAATTCCTTTCCCATTTCCTTTTGTGCATATTGTATAGCTATTTTCCTTGTGGTTACCATGGGGATTTCATTTAACATCCTAAAGTTATAGTACTCTGAATTTATACCAGGTTAACTTCAATAACATTCAAAACTCTACTTATTTAAATCTCTGTCCTCACCCCCTTTGGTTGTTGAGGTCACAAAATTACATCTTTATACTGTGTGTATTCCAAAACTTGAACTCGTAAATGCATTAGTCTCTTAAATTATGTAGAAAACAGAAAGTTATAAATTTTGTAACAATAACATTGGGTTTTATAATTGCCAATGTATTTATCTTTATTGAGGATTGTTTTTTCTTTATATAGCTTCAGATCTTAATTTCTTCATGTTGCTTCAAGTTACTGTCTAGTGTCTTTTTATTTCATTCAGCAGGACTCCCTTCAGCATTTCTTATAGGACAGGGATAGTGGCAACACACTCCCTCAGGTTTGTTTTTTCTGGGAATGTGTTATCTCTCTTTCTCTCTCACTTTTGAGCTTTTGAGGGACAGTTTTGCTGGATTTAAGGTTACAGATATGCAGGGGGGTTTTGTTTTGTTTTGTTTTTGTTTTTTCTTAGCACTTTGAATATATCAGCCCACTGCCTTCTGACCTCTAAAGTTCCTGATGAGAAATCTGTTAGTAATCTTATAGAAGTCTGCTTATATATTACAAATACCTTCTCTTTTGCTGCTTTCAAAATTCTCTTTTTGTCTTTAGCTTTTGAAAGTTTGATTGCAATGTGTCTTGCTGTAGTTTTTTTGTGTGTGTTTTTGTCTAACTTGGAGTTTGTCAAACTTCTGTAATGTTTATATTAATATCTTTCATCAAATTTGAGAAGTTTTCAGCCATAATTTCTTTAAATATTCTCTCTTCCCTTTTATCTCTCTTATCTTTCTGGGATTCCCACAATGCATATATTGGTCTTCTTGATGGTGTTCCACTGGTCCCTTAGGCTCTGTTCATTTTTTCTTCCTATTCCTCAGGCTTAATCATTTTTATTGTCCTATCTTTAACTTTGCTGATTTTTTTTTCTGCCTGCTCAAATCTGCCTTTGAATCTCTCTAGTAAACTTGTAAGTTCAGTTATTAGACATATTAGCTCTAGAATTTATTTTTGGTTTAATTTTAAGTTTTCTATCTCTTTAATGATATTGCCGTTTTATTCATACTTTTTATTTATTATCTTTCTCCATATCGTTTTTTAGTTTGTTGACATCTTTAAGAAAGTTATTTTAAAGTCTTTGTTTAGAAGATATGCTATCAGATCTTTTTCGGGGACAGTTTCTATTGATTTACATTTTTTCTCTGAATGAGCCATATTTTATAATTTCTTTGTATAACTTTGATTTTTTGTTGAAAACTGGACATTTGAATCTAATAATGTGCTAATTATAGAAATCAGATTCACTTCCTTCTCCTGGATTGGCTTTGTGTGTGTGTGTGTGTGTGTGTGTTTTCTTGTTTGATTGATTGTTATAGGCTGTCTCTATGTTGAGTATCAGCCTGAGATATAAACTTAAGGTCTATTCAGGTCTTTTGTAAATCTTTCCTTTGTATGAGTTATCAATTTCCCATTTTCCCTTTACGTGTAGTTGTTTTTTAATGTCCTAGTCTTTATTTTTTATTTTCTTTTTTTAAAAAGTCTTGTATTGAAACATAATTGATTATAAATATCTGTGAGGTACAGCATTGAATATCAACACCTGTGCATAATATGTGGTGCACAAATCAGGATAATTACTATATTTATCATTATACAATGTAATCATTTTTGTGTCCTTTTAACAGTTTCTCCCAAACACCCCTCCCCCTTTCCCACTTCTAGTAGGCTCAGTTCCATTCTCTCCTTTTGAAAGTTCAGCAGATTATTGTTATTGTTGTAATTTTCTTTCTATCTTTTTTTCTTTAATTTGTTTATTTTTTTAGCTCCCACTATGTGTGAAAACATACAATATTTCTCTTTCTGTGCCTGGCTTATTTCACTTAACTTAATTTTAAGCTTATCCATGTTGCTGTAAATGGCAGAATTTCATTCGTTTTTATGACAGAGAAGTATTATATTGTGTATATATACCACATTTTCCTATCCAGTCATCCATCAGTGGACATTTAGGTTGGTTCCAACTCTTGGCTACTGTAAATAGAACTGCAATAAACACAGGAGTGCAGGTATCCCTTCGACATGTTGATTTCCATTTCTTTGGATATATACCCAGCAGTGGGATTGCTAGTTCATATGGTAGTTCTATTTGTAGTTGTTTGAGGAAATTCCATACTGTTTTCCATAATGGCTGCACTACTTTACAGTTCCACCAACAGTATAGGAGGGTTCCACTTTCTCCAAATTCTTGCTGGTATTTGCAATTCTCTGTCTTTTTGATAATAGCCAATCTAACTGGGGTGAGATGATAGCACAATGAGGTTTTTATGTGCATTTTCTTGGTGCTGAGTGATGTTAAGCATTTTTTCATGTGTCTGTTGGCCATTTGTATAACTTCTTTTGAGAAATGCCTATTCAGCTCTTTTTTAACTGTATTACTTGATTTTTTACTGTTATTTGAGTTCCTTGTATATTCTGGTTATTAATCCCTTGTCAGGTGCATAATTTGCAAATATTTTCTCTCATTCTATAAGTTGTCTTTTCACTTTGTTAACTGTTTCTTTTTTTTCTGTTTGGAAGATTTTTAGTTGATATAATTATATTTTTCTTTCTTTGCCTGTGCTTTTGGGATCTTATTCGTAAAGTCTTTGCACATTTCTACTTTCTGAAGTGTTTCCCTTACGTTTTCTTTTAGGAGTTTAATATTTGCAGTTCTTATATTTAAGTCTTTAATCCATTTTGAGTTGATTTTGGTATATGGTGAGAGGTATGGGTCTAGTTTCATACTTCCACATATGAATATCCAGTTTTCCCAGCACCACTTATTGAAGATACAGTCTTTTCCCCAATGTGTGTTCTTTGTGCCTTTGTCAAAGATCTGTTAGCTGTAAGTCTGTGGGTTGATTTCTGAGTTCTCTGCCTTGTTACATTAGTCCAAGTGTGTGTTTTTCTGCCAATACCATGCTGTTTCAGTTACTATAGCTTTGTAGCATAATTTAAAGTCAGGTAGAAATTATGTCTCTGGCTTTATTTGTTTGCTGAAAATTGCATTGGCTATTTGTGGTCTTTTGCTGTCATTCCATAGGAATGTTAGGATTTTTTTTTTTCTATTTTTGTGAAGAATGTCATTGGTATTTTGATGGGGGTTGCATTAAATCTATAGATCGCTTTGGGTAGTATAGACATTTTCACAATGTTAATTCTTCCAATCTGAGATCACGGAATGTCTGTCCATCTTTTTGTGTCCTCTTTGATTTCTTTCAACAGTGATTTGTAGTTCTCATTGTAAAGCTCTTTCACCTCCTTGGTTTAATTTATTTCTAGGGTTTTTTGTTTTGTTTTGTTTTGTTTTGGGGGGTGACTTCTGTAAATGGGATTGCTTTCTTGTTTTCTTTTTCTACTAGTTTATTCTTGGAGTATAAAAATGCTGCTGATTTTTGCATGTTGATTTTGTATCTTGCAACTTTACTGAAATCATTTATCAGCTCTAAGAGTTTTGTTGTAGAGTCTTTAGGTTTTTCTATATACGGGATCATGACCTTAATATCTAGCTCCCAGAAGGACAAAAACAGCGAAGGGTGCCATCTTTTAAAATTCCCCGGAAGTAACGTCAGCCAGAGGAGAAAAGGCTTGCAACAGCAGGTGAGATGGAACAAAAATGACCACCCACCTTTTTTTCTACACCTCTATGATCAGAAGCAGTGGTCAGCAATTACAGAGCACAGATATCTGATATTTGTAGGATAGGGTTCTTTTTGCTCATCCTGGCTCCCCTGAGCTATGTGCAGCTTCCTCCAGAAACACAGGTATAGCTTCCTGCCAAGGGACAGGGAGTGTGGGATTGATAGCTGCTACTATGCTTCAAGTTAATATTGACTCAAATTAAGTAAAATTTACCATCCAAGCCTCGCCCTGGAACTTGCATCAATGGACTCCAAAGTTTCACAATAATTACATCAGACAGATTCTCCCAGGGTAATTATTGTCTAGATGAGATGCAGATTACTGATGCTTGCTACTATATAATTTTCCCTGAATCTTCTTTTGCCTTTCTGTGTTTGAAAACAACAACAACAACAAAAAATCTATCATTGTGAAGATAATGAGCACTATAGTCCAGTTTAATCAAGTTTCCTAAAACTTCTTAGGTGTTATACATTTTGCAAAGCTCTGGAACTATAAAAACTGACTGTACTCTGAAGAAACCTTAAATTAAATGGTAGCACATTGAAACCTAAAGTCATGTTCTAATTTTGAAGCAGTGATATAGAAGAATCTACAGTAATATTTCATAATACTGAAATCAATTTAAGATTTTAGAGACTTTTGCTTATTAAAAAAATTATATTGTGTCTTCTTAGAACTATATTCCATTTGCAAATAAACTAAGCATATTCTTGCAATACATTCATAGTAATTTAATGTCTTTATTTCATTGCATTTAGGATATGAAAATAAAATAGTATAAAATCTTCCTGTAAAGTTTTATTTTAGTTTATATTCAATAATTCCCCCCAAAAAAAATCCAGGAAGGAGAAAAATGATTCTTCTAGGCTATAATCTATAGCTATCAAGAATTCCCTTATACTGCTTTGATGGAGAAGAACTTGGAGAACAAAGAATGCATATAAAAAAGCCTCCAAGTTGTAATCTTAGGACCTGCAGAACAAAAGTCTAAGGTGTTCTCTTGAAAAACATGGGCTTGGAATTTATGTAGAATACTATAAAGCTACAAGATGTAGCATATTTTAGAAATTCTGAGTTTAATTTTGTAGGCTTCCAAATTTAATTTTTTCAATATACCCAAATGTGATGAGCTCTATGAATTAGACTTACATGATCTAAGCACAAAATAAGTAGGGATACAACATTAAAAGCCAATTTATTAATGTATAAGTAATATATAACTAAGATTGGAGAAATGACAAGAAACTTAGCACTTTTTCATAATTAACCAATGTAAATTAAAGACCTGCGCTGAGCTCAGTAGTGTTCCAGTTGTTGCATTATAGCATGAAATCAATCTGCTCAAGGTTTCTTCTCCCAGTATAACAAAAATGCTAATATGTATGACCAAAGAAAACATGTGTTAATAAATACTATTCAAATAACTAAATTGAGCGCCACAAAAGGTAGTGATTAGATGGTTAATTTAAATTAGATTGTCATGGAAAGTTTACTTGAAGAGATGCTATTTTAAGTTGTGTAAATATCAAACAGGATCCCACTATTAAAACTCATTAGGCAAGTATTATAGGCAGTGGGGCTGTTTATGGAAAAACATTAAGGTGGAAACATCTTGACATATTTATGAAACCTAAAATATACAGTATGGTTAAAGCATAGTGAATGAGGCAGAGAAAATTAGGCAAGAACAGATCACATATGCCCTGACCATAATAGGCAGCTTAGATTTATTTTTTCCTAAATGCAATAGGAAAGCTCTGGAAAATTTTAAGCAGGATGATGACATAGGAATGTATGTTTTTAAAAAAGACAATTCTAACTCATATGTGGTGATTTAAATGGAAGCAAGAGTGGAAGCAGGGAAAACATTTAGGAAACTGTTGCCATATTTCTAGCAAGAGGTGATGGCAATTTGGCCTAGGGAATTAGAGGAGATGAAGAAAAATCAATCCAGAATATCTTTTTAAAAGAGATTTGAAAGGACATGTAGGTAGACTAGATAAAGTGTATGTTTCATTATGATGATTTCAAGCACAAGCAATAAGATGTTTAATTGAAAGAGGCTTAAACAATCTGTATAACAAGAAATGTGGAAGCAGATACTTGCAGATTTAGAAATGAAATCAAGAATTCAGGATTGTCCTGTCTTTCTAAATCTGTAATTGTCACAAACAGCTATTACAGGTACACACTTTACATGTATATATGAAAATTTACAGAAGATGGAGTGTATCAGCCCATTTTCTGTTGCTTATAACAGAATACCTGAAACTGGGTGATATATAAAGAAATGGAATTTATTTCTTACAGTTTTGGAGGCTGAGAAGTACAGGGTCCAGGGAACACATCTGGTGAGGTACTTCTTTTTGGTGGTGACTCTCTATAGCAATGCAGGGCATCACATGGCAAGAAAGACATAAGAAAGAGAGTTAATGTGCTCACTTGCTTTCCTTATAAAGTCATCAGAACCACTCCCTGATAACCCATTAAACCATTAACACATTAATCCATGAATGGATTATTCCATTCATGAGGGCACAATCCTCACAATCCAATCATCTCTTAAAGGGCCCACCTTTCAAATATGATAATATTATTTCCCACCCTTTTAGCACTGTCACAATGGGGGTTAAGTTTCAAACACATGAACTTTTGGGAAACATTCAACCCATAGTTTGAAGAGAGGAATAATCTCTTTCTCCTTCTATGCTTTTCATTTTATTTTCTTTTATTCATTTTGGAGGAAATTTTTCTCCAGAAGCTGAAGTGCGTACTCCCTTTCAGGACTCATTGGCTGTGATGGAAACTCATATTCATGTTCTGTGAAAAAGGGAGCATAAGCAAGGTCAGCTGTGGCATTTTTGGCTTCTCTCATGGGGGAGGAGCTCTGCATGGCAGGATGCAGGAGAGGAGACTAGTTAGGGGTGGGTAGCCAACGGTATCTGTCACAGAGTATGGGCGGAAAAAAAGAGTTAAGGATAACTTGCAGATGTTTTACTGAACTGAGATCATGGTGGTGCCACGTGCAGAAATGGTGAAGGCTGGAGAAAGAGCTCATTTAGGAGGGAAAATCTTTGAAGACTGTTAGATACCTAGGTGAAGATTTCAAGCAGGCAGTTATGTCTATTAGCCTTGAGTCTGGGAGCTTATATCAAGGCTGGAGATAGTATTTAAAACCACAGAACTATGTGGACCACCAAGGGAAAATTTATGGATTAAGATGAGAAGAGACCCCATGCCAGAGCCCTGATACATCACAACATTGACAAGTCAAACAGAGGAATAGGATTCAGAAAAGGAGAATGAGGAGGCCTGCCACAGCCTGTCGTATGTCTCAGGGCACTTCAAATAATAGTTATATTTTGATAACCATTTCTAATTAATTCACTTTAGTGCTTCTGAACACTTACAGTTTCTATTCTTTGTTGCTCACTCAATGACAAATTATTTTAAACTTTCCTTTTAAAGTTATTTTTTTAAAAGCTGTGATAAAACATACCCCTAGAAATGACTACTTAGACAATCATGTATATATATTTATATTAGATTTGGGAACATGTAACAAAACAAACAAAAAAAAAACGTTAACTGTGGCTTAGACACAATTAAAATTATGTCTCTACATATAAATAAACTTAGGCAGTTCAGAGCTGATCTGATGGCTCCAGGATTATCAAGTCTTAGGTTTCTTCTGCTGCCCTTAGTGGGCCACCTTATGGTGCAAAAGGAGGGGAATAAGAAGGAAAGAAACACGTTTTAAAAATATTTCCACTTGTTGTATACATCTGGCAAAAATGTAGTTACCATGCCTCCCCTCTGTGTAAGGGAGGTTGGGAAGTACATTTCTTTATTGTGAGTGGCCATGTGCCCAACTCTACATTTCTACTCCTGAAAAAAGGAGGAGGAAATTTCTAAACTGGCAGGAGGTCTGATTCTGATACCAAAGGAAAAAATAAAAAATCAAGGTTAAAGTGTAAACTGAATTCCTGTGGCCATGCATTTACTACCCTACATTCTTAAAATTAATTTTCTCCCAAAATAATAATAGTAATAATCAAAACACACTAAGCACACACATTCACACACATTTACACACATATCTCTAAAAGTTAAAAAAAAACACAGAACAAAAAAACTGCTGCTTCACTTTAACTATGCTTATCATTTTAAACCATGATTTTAAAAGATAGTGTTTTTCTAACTGAGAACAGACATGCATCTCTTTATGATTTTAGTTACTTATGCTCAATTGTTTTGTACATTCAAACTTCACAAAATGTGCCTTCTCTGGTAAAATTATACATAGAGAGAATCTCTATCAATGTTAAATGCTAAAATCCTTTCTTGGGGTACTGTGGTAATCGGACCAGTAGGACAGAGGATAGAAGTATTTACCTCTTCGAAACACACCCTGCTGTTCAGATACCAAATGCAAATGGGGGAACTGGAGGCTCAGGCCACTGGAGTTGCTTGTTTCTATTGTCCTTTTTTTTTTTTTTGAGCATGAGTTCTATGATTCCCACCACACTCTCATACACCCGAACAGGATTATCAACGCTTTTAGATTCTGGCTCGTGAGTAATTTCTTGAAATATTTCTAGGCAAAGGTATTCAGTTACAAATTAGGCATTCATTGCTTCTGAACATTTTCTCTGCAACATTTTAGCTTCTATAACATTAGACTTAGAAGGCATATACTTTGAAAAAGAATCCTTACATATTCTTCATTTTAAATTCATGGAAAAAAAATCAGCATTGCCAGTGGTTAATGACCTTCTGCCCTTCATCTATTGATTGTGTTTCCTAATTTATTTTCTCTATCTTCAGTATCCTCCAGCTAAATTCACCTTTCCTCACCCCAAAATTATTTTTGTTCAATAAGTGATCTTGCTATTATTTCTTGCAGGCTTAAAGACTTTCATCATTTCTATGGATTTAAATATGTATATATATTTGTGGAAAGAAAGGACTCTCAAGTGCTTTTATTACTATAAATTCTCAATCTTTTGCAGTAAGAATTTTTTCATCTTACCATTACCAGTAAATACTTTGTGACCTCTTTTAGCATACAAAAACTGCAACCTTTTCTTTTTATTGGATTTATGTATTTTGGACAAATGCTATCACTTTATATTAATGGATTGGATTAGCAGAAGAAATTATTTTATTTTTCATTGCATATGAATGGGAAAAAAAATCCACTCTTGAAATCTATACTTTGAATCCTGCTTTTTTTTGCTGCTGTTGCCTTCAAAGACAGTAAAGTAAACTGGCCAAAATTATTTGGATATAGAAAGCTGTCCATACATGACTTTGCAGGTTTTACAAGTACTGCTTCTTCAGCTCTTTCCTTGGTTCTTTGTGTTACTGGCTCTTCTTTCTCACCTTCCTAGTAATAACTTAAATAGCAACCAATCAGAAAGACCTTTTTTACAAAACAATACAACCATCCCAAATGTCCATCATCGGATGAGTGGATACGGAAAATGTGGTATATCTACACAATGGAATACTACTCAGCTATAAAAACGAATGAAATATTGCCATTTGCAACAACATGGATGGACCTTGAGAGAATTATATTAAGTGAAACAAGTCAGGCAGAGAAAAAGAAATACCACGTTCTCACTTATTGGTGGGAGCTAAAAATAAATAAATAAATTCACTCACACACACACACAAAAAAAACGGGGGGGGAGATGATATAACAACTACGATTTTTTTGAAGTTGTTACAACAAGCAAACAGAAAGGACATTCCTGGGTGGGAGGGGGGGAGGGAGGAGGGAGGGAGGTTTCAGTGATGGGCCATAATAATCAACCACATTGTATAATGACAAAATAAAAATTTAAAGGAAAAAAAAAAAAAAAGAGAGAAAGAAAACAATACAGAATAGCTTGCTTGTATGCCCGGATATTCCTGATCACATATTATATATTTCCTTCACAGTATTTATCATACTTTATCATGATTTCATTTATATAATTACTACTGTGCCTCTCTCACTGCAATGTAAGTTTCTGTCAGTCAAGTATCATTTGTGTCTTTTTCACCACTGTATCCTCAAAGCTTAAGTTGTGCCTACAGTAGTATGTAATAAGTCCTCTATAAATATTGGTTGAAAAAGAAAAAGGCAATGAAGGAAGAAAATATTGTTCTCTAATTAGGTTTCCTTCTTTTGCATTTGTTATGAAATGTAGCGGCTTGAATGGTGGCCCCCAACAATTTAAGGTTTTAGTCCCTGGAAACTGTGCATGTCACCTTACATAGTAAAGTTTTTCAGTATGTAATTGTTAGGGATCTTGATATGAAATTATTCTGGATTGTCCAAGTGGGTCCTAAATACCTTCACAGGTGTCTTCATAGGGCTACAGAGGAGAACGTGATGTGAAAAAGCGGCAGAGAATAAAGTGATGTGGCTACAAGGCAAAAATGCCCATAGCAAACAGAAGCTGGAAGAAGCATGGAACAGATTTTCCTTATAACATTCAGAGAGAGTGTGGTCCTGTAGACATATGAATTGTGGCCTAGTGAAACTGGTGGACTTTTGGGGAAAGTGAGATAATAAATAAATATCTGTGGTTTTAAGCCACCAAGTTTGTGGTAATTTGTTATAATGGTCATAAGAAACTAATATATACAATATTTTAAACACATAGAAAATAAAAATGTAATTCAATACCTGTACACTCCTATTCAAATGTAACAAATATTAATAAGGTAAGGGGATCCAAATCCTTGACCTTGGTGTTATAATATCATGCTCTAAACAAGTGAGCTAAACAAGCATCCCAGATTTTTTTAAAGACATGAAGCAATAGCAATGCAGCACTCCTTTCTACACCAGCCAAACACTCCTAGGATAGCCATTATACCAAAGTAGGTTTGAATTCTTTCCATCCATGTTTTCATATTGTACTCTACATGTGTGCATCTCTAAGCAATATGTAGTATTGTGTTGGGTTAAATTTTAAATAGATGTTAACTTTTTAATAAATATGATTTATATTATTCCACAGTATCCTTTAGTCACTAAATACTTATGTTTCCAAATTTTCCATCTAGATGCTTGTAGTTCTAGTTTACTCATTTTAAATGCAATATCCTTTTGGATCATTTGACCAAACAGCTACTTATCTATTTTCTTTCAGTGGGTTATTTATGTAGTTTTGAATTCGTTTTAATTGCACACAATGCAATTAACATTTCTGATCATGTTTTCTTGTGCTTCCATTTGAGACTTCTTCAAGCTAGTATCCTTGGAAGTGGTTTTACTGGGCTGTTTGAAAAATACACATTCAGGTCTACTGACTGTTGAAAAATTGCTATACAAAAGAATTATGGGGGCCGGCCCGGTGGTGCACTGCTACAGTGCGCCGCTTGGGAGTGCGGTGGCGCTCCTGCCGAGGGTTTGGATCCCACATACAGACCGGTTCCCGCTCACTGGCTGAGCGAGGTGCGGGAGCAATACCAAGAGTTGCGATCCCGTTGCCGGTCCTGGTCCGGTACGGGCGCGACACTGAGGGTTGCAATCCGTTGCCGGACACGAAAAAAGACAAAAAGGAAAAAAAAAAAAAGAATTATGCTATTATATAATTCATTATAAGTACATGTCTTTCTATTTCCCACATTCTAGACAGAAATTGGTACTATAATTTCCCCCAATCTGTTAAGTGTGAAATAAAACCTCATAGTTTTTTAAAAATTTGCATTTCCTCGAATACAACTGATACTGGATGTTTGCAGATCTGATACTTTGTGCTTTGAAATTTTGAAGTTTCCTTTTAATATCATTTGGTCCTTTCTGTGGAGGGAGGGGAAATATGTATCTCATTTTTAGGAAATAATTTTACATTATGAAAAATACTTTTATTTGGTTTTATGTTTAAAATGTCTTCCATCAATCTGTTACTTATGCTTTACTTTTGTATCAGGTCTTTTCTTATACATAAGTTTGTGTTTTTATTTTGAAGTAGACAAGGATCTTGACTTAACCAGATGTACTTGCTTGAAGAAAAAAGAAAAGTTCATCACTAAGCCAATATTTAAAAGTGACAGGCACCTCTCTTGAGTTCCGTACTAATCTTAATCCAACGTGTAGGGAAGTTATACACTGAAAAATGGTTATGGTGATTTCTAAATGTCAGTTATTCCATAGTTATACCAAGACTTTGTTCATTCAACAGTTTCCAGTAAAAGTGGTAGAGAACTGAGGTAGAAAATCAAGATCCCTGAACTGCAGTGGTAGAGAACTGAGTAAGAAAGTCAAGATCCCCGAACTGTAGAACCAAGCACAATACAGGGAGGAAGACAGACTAATGTTAGGCATATAACAAACAAGACTGTTCCAGCTGTTGATATATGCTATAAATAATATAAAACTAATTGATGTGGTGGGGATTAGGCTACTTAGAATGATCAGAAAAGAAATCTCTGAAAAAGTGACAAGTGACCTGAGACTTCAATGACAGGAAGCAGCTTGGCATGTTAGAAATAAAAGAAGAATGTTTCAGGGTGAGAAAAAGAACATGCAAACAATGCACTTGGATGTGTTTAAGGAAGAATGAGAAAGCTAGTGTGGCTAGAACACAGGAAACCAGAGAGACGTGATGTTGAAAAGGTATGACTGTATAAACAATACTAATTTTATCCTATGTATGCTGTAAAGACTTGGATAGTATCAAGTAGGTATATGGCTTGGTTTGATTTATGTTTCAGAAGAATCATTTGGATAATTATAAGTGAATGCATTTCAGGGAGACAAAATCAGCCTGGAAGTGACTAATTAGAAAGCTGCTGTAGATTTCATAGTATTCTAGCCAAACATATTAAAGTCCTGGACTAAGGTTAATTGTAGTAATAGAAATATACATACATATGAGATCGATTTTATTTATTTATGTACATATGTGTGTGTGTATATATATATATATATATATATATATATATATATGAGAGATTTTATATTTGAGATTACATGTATCTATATATATATCATATTATATATATATATATCTATATATATATATATATATGAGAGATTTTATATTTGAGATTACATGTATCTATATATATATCATATTATATATATATATATCTATATATATATATATATATGAGAGATTTTATATTTGAGATTACATGTATCTATATATATATCATATTATATATATATATATCTATATATATATATATATATGAGAGATTTTATATTTGAGATTACATGTATCTATATATATATCATATTATATATATATATATCTATATATATATATATATATGAGAGATTTTATATTTGAGATTACATGTATCTATATATATATCATATTATATATATATATATCTATATATATATATATATATATATATATATATATATCATATTTTATATGTTTTTTTCTTGAAGATGACTTGCTAATAAAGGAAAGAGAGAACTGGAAAAGGCCATTGGTATTATGGTATATATATGTCTATATATCTGTATATTGATATATCTGTATATCTCAATGGCCTTTTTTACAGATATAGATTCTGTAATTACAACTCATATATAAATGCAAGGAAGTTAGAATATTGAAAACAATCTTGAAAAACAGGAACAAAATTGGTAGACTCATGTTTCCCAATTTCAAAATTTACAACAAAGCTACTGTAAAATCAAGACAGTGTTTACAGGCATCAGGATAGACATGAAGATCAATGGGATAGAAGTGAGAGTCCAGAAATTAACCCAAACATCCATAGCAAATTGATTTTTTTTTTTTTTTTTGTCCTTTTTGTGCCCGGCCGTACTGAGCTCAGCCAGTGAATGCATCAAGCCGGCCATCCCTATATAGGATCCGAACCCGCGGCGGGAGCGCAGCGCTCACAGCGCCGCACTCTCCCGAGTGCACCACGGGCTCGGCCCACAAATTGATTTTTGATAAAAATGTCAAGACTATTCAATAGGGAGAGAAGAGTTTCTTCAACAAAAGTTGCTGAGACAATTGGGTATCCACATACAAAAAACTGAAGTTGGACACCTACCTTACACCCAATACAAAAATTAACTCTAAATAGATCAAAGATCTAAATATAAGAGATAAATCTATAAAAATTTAGAAGAAAACATAGGAGTAAATCTTTGTGTCCTTGGATTTGGCAATACTTTCTTAGATGTGATACCAAAAGCACAATCAACAAAAGAAAAGTTAGATAAATTGGCCACTATCAAAAATAAATACTTTTGTACATCAAGGACCTTATCAAGAATGTGGAAAGTCAACCATAAATGGGAGAAAATATTTTCAAATCACATATCTGATAAAGATCTAATATAAAAAACATATAAAAATATCTTACAACTCAACAATTAAAAGACAAGTGACCAAACAAAAATGAACAAATAATCCGAATAGACATTTCACTGAAGAAAAGGCTCAAATCAAAAAAAAAAAAAAGAGAGAGAGAAAAAAAAGGAAATGTACAAGTCAACAATATGCACATGAAAAATTGCTCAACATTATTTATTATTAGGGAAATGAAAATTAAAAAAACACAATGAGATGTCACTTTATACTCACTAGGATCATATATTAAAAAGATGGACAATAACAAACATTAGTGTGCATGTAGAGAAATTGAAACCCTTGTACACTGCTGATTATGAAAAATGGTGCAGCTGCTGTGGAAAATAATCTGTTAGTTTCTGAAAGTTTAAATATACCATTTCCACATGGGCGAGCAATTCTACTGCTGAGGTCTATAGCCAATAGTAATAAGTACTTACATCCATACAAAAACTTGCACACAAATGTTCAGATAACATTATTCATAATAAACGAAATGTGTAAACAATTGAAATGTTCATCGACTGCTGAATGTTTAAGTACAGTATGGTACACTCATACAATGGAATGTTATCCATCTATAAAAAGTAATGAAGTAATGATACATGCTACATCAAGGATGAATCTTGAAAATATTAACTAAGTGAAAAAGTCAATCACAAAAGACCACACATTATATGAATCCATGTATATGTAATGTCTGAGATCGACAAATATATATACAAAGAAAAGGCAGATCAGTAGTTGTCAGGAGCTGAGGTGCTGGGGAATTGGGAGTGAATGCTAATTATACATGGTTTCTTGGGGGTAATAAAAAAGTTCTAAAATTAGTTTGCCATGATAGTCGTACAGTTCTATAAATATACTAAAAAGTATTTAATTGTACACTTTAAATGGATGAATTGTACAGTATATGAATTATATCTCAATAAAGCTCCTAAAAATAAAAAAAACCTGAAAAACAGAACAAAATCTGCAATAGAAATATTCTCTGTACAGAATTGTTTATATTTATTAGAAACATGACTGCATGAAGCCTTTATACACCTTTACATAATAATTCCAGCAAGTGTTCACACAAAATATCTCACGTAATACCATTTTCAGTATTTGTAGTTTTTAGATACTTCTGTGTGAAAATCCACTTCCAAATTTAAAAGCAAATGCAATGAAAGAGAGGTAAAATAGGAACTAAAGAAATGAATATTTCTATTTTACTACTTTGCCAATGGCCAACTTCATTGATAAGCCCTCTTCATACATTTCTGTACAGAAAGCTTTTATGAATAATGCGTGACATACATTGTATTAGTCCATTTTCTGTTGCTTATCACAGAATGCCTGAAACTGGGTAATGTATAAAGAAAAAAGGTTTGTTTCTTACAGTTTGGGAGGCTAGGAAGTCTACAGTCTAGGGGGTGCATCGAGTGAGGGCCCTCTCCTTCATGGCGACACAGTGTGTCACTTGGCAAGAACGGCATTAGTTAGAGATCTTTTATGTGCTGTCCTTATAAAGCCACCACTCCCATGACAACCCACTAAACCATTAACTCATCACTTCATGAATAGATTAATCCATTCACAAGGGCACAGTAGTCATGATCTAATCACTTCTTAAAGGCTCCACTTTTAAACACCACCATAATCTGATTTTCCACCCTCTTAACACTGTTAAAATGGGGTTCAAGCTTCAGTGAGTTTTAGGGGAACATTCAATCCACAGCGTACAGGTAGACTTAATATCTAACGATTAGAGTAGCTTAGTGGTTAAAAACACAGTTCTCAAAGTCAGGCACTTAGGGATAAAGCCCTGTCCATCAATTACTATTTTAATGACCTTGGCAAGTGACTTAATCTTTCTAAACCTTGTTTTCTTCACCTGTTAGAAAGGATAATATAATCTATTTTGGGGGGAAGGGTTTAGTATAAAATATCACAGTAATTAAGCCAAAATAATTAAATAATTATATGATATGTAGAAAGCATTGGCAACTGCCTCTGCTGTCATTTTAAGGCTTTTATCAGGCCTGCCATACTGATTTTCTGACTATTTTTAATATTGTCAGCATTAAGACCACCTCTTTAACATTTCTAGTATACTATTAATTTTATATTAATTAAAATATTATGGTACCTAAATAGGCTCACATTTAGCCAAATTATTTACTACCACCTTTCTTAGTAAAGGAACTGAACATCCTTTGGCCACTTTTCTGCTTTAAAGCACAACCCTTCCTACCGTTTGGTATGAAGTTAAGGTATGAAACTGGTAAACAGGCAGCTACCTCTCAGAGGTGGCTTCAGCAATACTGTAAATGGAAATCACTAGCATCGAGTGTCTTTTACAGTTTTTTATATTCTAGGACTCTGCCAAACCCTCTTTGTAATTTTATGATAATCCTCCAAACAACCAATTGAGTTAGATGTTATGTTCTCTTCTTTATAAAATAGGAAATTTGAGTCCCATAAAGAGTAAGCAACTTTTCAAATTTACAAAGCAAGCAAATGCTGGGGCCCATGTTTAAAATTAGATCTGCCTGACTTAGCAGTTTTCTCTATACTACATTTAATTTACCATTTACTCAAATGTATCTTTTTAACAGCTCTGATTTTTTTTTTTAATCCTCCCATTGAGTCTGAAATTCAAAACACTAAATTCACTCCTTTAAAACAGATATTAAAGCAGGGAACTGTCTTGAGAAAAAACTTAAAGGTACATGTTCTTTTTAAATATCTAGTATTCATAAAGCAAAAACAAACAAACAAACAAAACATACAAACAAATAAACAAACAAACAAACAAACAAATAAATAAATATCTAGTATTTTTTCATTCCCAAAAAAGGGGTAATAATTGCTTTGTATAGAGGTTATCTTTATATGAAGTAATATATTTTTCTTTTTAAAAATTGATAAAATAATTATGGGTTACAATGTGGTATTTTCATCTGTTATGCATTGTAGGAAGATTAAATTAAGCTGATTAACATATGCATCACCTTACAAACTTCTTTCATGTTGAATAACTTTGAAATATAATACATTATTATTAACCGTGAGCACCACGCAGTGGAATAAATCACTAAAACTTATTCCCCCAATCTAACTGAAACTGTGTACCGTTTTATCAACATCTCTCCTTTTCCCATCCCTTCACCCCCTCTATTTCTATGAATTGGACTTTTTTAGATTTCGTATATAAGTGAGATCACACAGTATTTGTTATTCAATGCTTGGCTCATTTCACTTAGCATAATATCCTCCAGGTTCATCCATATTGTCATGAACGACAGAATTTCCTTCTTTTTAAAGACTGTATAGTATTCTATTGTGTAGATATACCACCTTTTCTTCATCCATTCATTGTTGATATTCATTTCAGCATTATTCACAGTGGCCTAGATATGAAAGTAACTTAAGTGTATATAAAGAAACATTTTAAAATTACACCTCACTATCCTCTTTGTTGCAATAGCTATTTCTAACTATAACTATATTTTAACTAAAATGGAATGTAAGACTCTTTCATGGAGGATATCCCACTATTTAATTGTTAATAATATTTAACCATCTGTTTCTACCAAAATAAAAGTCCTTTAAATGATCAATGCAAAACCACCAAAGTTAGATAGCAGTGAATGTGGAATTATCTCTTAAGAAATAGTTCTTTTCTACTAGAGTTGGGCAACCTAAATTCATGAACCATCCTTTGGGGAAAATTTAAAATTATATTGCCATTATTGATGAATAGGTTATTTACAACGGGTATCTAATAATTATAATTATAAGATGATTTGAGAAAAAAAATTACAAAGGAAAATTGTAATAATTCAGCTTTCATAATACATCCAGTTTTTTCAAAGTGAAATACTTATGACAATAAAAACACTTAAATCTCTCAATATAGTTGGGATTCAAAGTTAAAGACAAAGACAATTCTGAAAATAAAATAAATGCTTATTTAAATACATCCAAATATGAAGTATAAAATTCACTGGTTGGTGAATTTGGGCTTGTTATTACTTTTTTTATTATTCAACATTATTCCTGAAAACTATAAACAAAGAAGATGAATTTCCAGTTAGCATCATTTGCCTACACTATTATAAGCTTTTCCACCTTTTTCTCTATTACCTAGTAGCAATGAGAGCTTTCTAAAAGTTAAAAAAAATAAATTATAAACTAGAAAACTAACAGATTATTTCAAACTTGCTTTTAGAATTTTTATATAAATTATTCATATAGAAATTACGTACAGAACCAATGTGATTGGAGTACCTACTGCTTTTATTATGTGTACTTGCCCTGTTTATAAGGAAGTTCTGAGAAATCAGTATCACTCACAGTAATGCCATACATATTCATGAAGTAATATTAAAGGACTATTTTCATGATGTAGTTATTTACCATTTATGCAACGGGTTTAATGCCCTCAGAATCTATAAATAATCTGAAAATTGAAGGCTCTGATGAATAAATTAAGTCATTTTAAAAGAAAAACTGGAAAATTAAGAATATGTAATATACTAAAGATCATATACATTATTGTTTAAGAATTACATTCTAATTCACATTGAGAAGTGGAATGAAATTTTGTACATTCATTTTATATTTGGTTATATTCATCTTTCTTAAATGTTGATACGTCAGAATATATGAGTGTGTTGGGGGTAAGGATGTGTATTCATTTTAATTAAATAACAAAGTTGATTTTTCAAAAATTCCAAAAGATTTATAATTACTATCCCTCTCAATATCTGTCGAAATAGTTTGATCTCCAAAATAGGTATTGTGTTTGTTCATTTAAAATTTTTATTTTAATACAGGTAGGTTGACTAGAATAATTTTTTTTATTAAAACAAATACATCTTTTAGTATAGTGAAAACTTGCAAAAATTTTTAGTTGTTGAAAGAATTTTCCTCTGAATGCCTTCATAACGCATAATTGAGATATGTGACATATGGGATATTAAGAGCTCAGTGACACATCCTTGGTAACTTCTAATTTGCTCAATATTCTAATTATCCAATATATATTTTACACAACACAAATTGATCCTAGTAACAGACCGATATATTTTAAACCTCAAGCATATTATTGATTTATTAAATTAAGAGAACAGCCCCCTGCTATTTTTCTAACTTACTTCCTCTTTTCTTCCCACCCCAACTGCTTTTACTTCAGCAGAACATACAGCTTTCATCCTACTAGCCTACAGTTTCCTTCACCACACCTTATCTCCTCACTTTTCTCTATACTCAGTGTAAATTTTAAGGTCCTAATTAAAATCATTTAGCACCCTCATCTGGAGAAACCTCAAGGCCAATCAAATTCAACTGTTTACTTAATCTATACACCTATCCAACAGCAGAACATGGCTGGAAAGTAAGAGATAACCACACCAGGTCTTAATCACTTTAAATTCTTGACCATCAACCTCAAGTAAACTACTAATGACAGTTACTAATCATTCTGTTGCACTAGTTAAATTTCTTCCTAATGACTACTCTATAGCTTTCTTTTCTCCTCAAACCTGTATATTTTCCTCTACCCTCAGTCTTGGTGCTGATCCTACTAAATATTTAATTGAGAAAATAAGGGGAAAAAATCAAAAGAGGAATTCTACTAACTCTGACAACCACATCTACTCATCTGTGTCTGTCATACTCTGTCCTCTATCCTGTTACTATGCGCACACCACCAAGTAACATTCCGCTTTTCTATAAAAAGTCTGTTTGTTTATTTTTTACTTTTAACTTTTTCCTCTGATCTCCTTTTTAACTATAATTTTGGAAGAGAAGCAAGGAAGCATGGAACAATTTCTTGGCTTGTACTGTTGTAAGCTGGCTTCTAACTTTCTTGGCCTTGCAGATACTTAAAACTCCTCTATTCTGAGCAGCTTCCAAGGCTCTTCAGAAATTTTTTGCTGTGCTCTTTTAGCCAAAGATCCCTTGACATGCCTAGTACCTCATCTTCCGCCAAGACTTTTATCTCAGCTCCCACTCAGACATTAGCTCCAGAGTTCCTCACCCTCCCAGGCAGTCTTCTTTGGTAGGACATAAAAAAAGCCCTGCTGAGGATTGATTGAATTGTGTCCCCCAATGTCCATGTCTTAGAAGCTTAATCCCCACTGTGATAGTGTTAAGACAGTAGGAAGTCCTACCACAGTATTTGAAAGGTGGGGCCTTGAAGAGATGATTAGATTGTGAGGATCCTGCTATAGTGAATGGTTTAATGGTGGTCATGGACATGGTTCTGGGGGTTTTAAAAGGAGAGTGGCCCCTCTTTCTGTTCCACCGTTCTGCCATGTGAGGACCCTGCATCAATGTCACCACCAAGGCTCTCACCAGATGTGTTCCCTGGACTTTGGACTTCCCAGCCTCTGAAACTGCAAGCAATAAATATTGTCTCTTTATAAATTACCCAGTTTTAGGTATTCTGTTATATGCATCAGAAATGGACTAATACAGGACCCATACCAGATATCTCTTCCACTTAACCTCCCTCTGATCCAAAGGGAATGCTGATACTCTCAGTCATCAGTGGTAAGGTTCACTGCCTATTGTAGCCTCTGGCTTCTCCCTTCTGCTCTGCAGCAGCCGCTTTGGTTGATTTAGTGTCAGTACTGGTCTCCCAAATGCAGAGAATGTACATTGGACTTAGGGTATACTTCAGGTTTCAGGTGAATCTTCAGACATTCTTCACTTCTCTCTTATTTATACTCAAAGTGTAGCATTTCTCTTCTGATAGCTACTGCTTCGTAAAAAAACATTTTACATTTAGTGGCATGCAAATTAATTTTGTTGTGCTCACAGAGTCTGTGGGTCAGAAATTCAGACAGCCCACAGTGGGAATGACTTTTTTTTTTTTTTCCCTTTTTGTCTTTTTTCGTGACAGGCAACGGATCGCAACCCTCAGTGTCACGCCCGTACCAGACTGGGACCGGCAACGGGATCGCAACCCTCAGTGTTGCGCCTACACCTCACTCAGCCAGTGAGCGGCCAGTCTGTATGTGGGATCCGAACCCTCAGCAGGAGCGCCGCTGCACTCCCAAGCGGCGCACTGTAGCAGTGCACCACTGGGCCGGCCCGGGAATGACTTTTTTGTAAGATGTAAGATGTCTGAAGACTGTCTTGAAAACACTTGAAGGTAGAAGATGACTTGATTATTGGGGTATAGAATCATCTGGAAATGTTTTTGTCATCTGTCTAGCAATCAGTACTGACTATCAACTGGGACCTCAACTGAAGCTTTTGGAGAGACACATATTTTGGTCTCTTCTGATGACCTCAGGGCAGTTGGATTTTATACAGGGTGTTTTATACTCCAAAAGGAGTATCACAGATAATGAGGTTTGAAGCTCCATTACTTTTTTTTTTTTTGTCTTTTTTCGTGTCCGGCAACGGATCGCAACCCTCAGTGTCGCGCCCGTACCAGACCGGGACCGGCAACAGGATCGCAACCCTCGGTGTTGCTCCCACACCTTGCTCAGCCAGTGAGCGGGAACCGGTCTGTATGTGGGATCCGAACCCTCGGCGGGAGCGCCACCACGCTCCCAAACGGCGCACTGTAGCAGTGCGCCACCAGGCCGGCCCAGAAGCTCCATTACTTTTTATGTCATAGCCTCAGAAAACATATAGTATCACTTCTGCCACTTTTTATTTGTTACAAGAGGGTCACAATGTTACTCAGACTCAAGGAGAGGGAATTCAACATTACCTCTCAATAGGGAGTGTCATGGATCTAAAAAAGTATATGGGAAGGGAAATGTTGAAGCCAACTTTGGAAAATACTATATAGTATATTTTTTCTTAAAGAAATTTTACTAACCAAATCCTTTCTTCATACACATCTTGGCTTTTTCTTGATCCTACTAAGAGGTCCAAGAGTCATGAAATATGTTATTATGCATTGCCTTAGTAAATTATGCATTTTGAAGCTCACCTCATTTTGGAATGCCCTGTCTTGTTATGAAACTTTAATATCTTGTTATAAAAAAAAGGAAAAGGAAAAGAAGTAGCTCTTCCACTGCCCTCTGGCATCATCACCCTGGCATCAACCACCTGGCACCAACCTCTAGACAAAAAACTGGAGACACATCCAGATGATATTTAAAATGGAGCTGCCTTTCTCAGCCCTAAGAATAGGATACTTTGTGCAGTTTTTGAGTGGTAAAAGAAAAACTTGGTCCTTTGAGCTGAAATTTCTATGATTTAGTCCCAAGGACTTTATGACCATAATAAGAAATTTACAAAATATAACAAGAAAGTTACAAAACACAGGAAGAAAAAGTGTAATTCATGACTTAAGTATTTAAATAGGTTTCTCTTTGATAAGATATGCAGAATAAAGCAATGATCTGATATAGTTTGGGAAACATTTAAAGTGCTACGAAGCCAAGACCTGGATTTTCTATATGATCATTTAAGAGACCGCCTCCGGGCTCTGTGGTTAAAAAAAAAAAAAAAAAAAAAAAAAAAAAGCTGCATTTCTATGATTACCTTTCTCTTAGTGAAAAGTTTTTTTCTTTTTTTTTTTTAAGTATGGATTACTCTATCACAGTTGTTTGTTATGTACTGTTTTTCTGAAGTTTGTGCATTTGTTTGCATGTGTGTGTGTTTACATGTGGTTATGTGTGTGTTTCTACAGCACCTGATGAGAGGAGTGATTTGAAGGACTGCAGAAAGAGTTAAATAGTCAACACTCACTATGTAAGGCTAACAAATGGAAGAGTCTGGTAATTGTAAAAGCTGTACTTAGACTATAACACTGTTACCCTCCACATAGTATTATTTACAGTTGAACAATCTAAATTTTAGAAAACATGGGCATATGTGTGTTTATGAAGTTACAACACTAAAGGCTGTAAAGCAAGACCACCCTTCAGATCTCTCATGAAGGAATCAGATATTCTGATTTTTCATTTGTCTTAAGATAGTACATCTAAGGCAGAAAACAAGATCTTGGGAAGTATGCCTTGCCTTAGTAGAAGGCACATCTTGCCTTTCTCTGCCCCCCCCCCCAATTTCTGCAATCATACTCTGAACAGTGTAGATGTGTCTAAGGGCATTCCCACAGGGTAAAGATAAGCTGAGTGTAACTAGGAGGCAGACCAAGAGTGGGCTGGGAGGTGTATTTCTTGAACCTCTTGAAATGTGGGACAGATCTGAGAGAGGCCTTAATTAGAAGCAGCTAAACCTTATCCTCTGGGTTGCAAAGTCAATTTGTTATCAATGACTTGTTAAAAGATTGGCTTTTATTCACTCTTACCAGAGAGAACATAGGGAAGGCTCTTTCATTGAACAAGGAATAAAGCAGAAGAGGAAAAGAAATAGAGGCCTTAAGAAAAGTGGGCCATGGAGTATTGAGCTTAATCTAAAATAGAGCGTTCAATGGCCTGTAGGTAGACTGGAAGGCTATCGTCTCGAGACTGCTTTTTCATAAAGAAAGTCACAGCAAAGATTTGTGTTAACATGTAGATTTTGCAAGATAAATCTCTTAAACTCTTCAATTTTTCATTTTAATCTGGATTTTTTTAAAAAATTGATATAAAATCAAAACATGTTCTTTGGAGGTATGGATATAACCACCAAAATAAAGAAACAAATAAAGGGAAAATGTCTCTCTAAGAGAAGTGAAATTATGATTTGAATTTTTACAACAGTATTGAGTATAGAAATAGTTTATATAGTGGATTTTATATACAAGGTGACAAGGCCAGTTAACATTTAATTTACATATATTTTGATATTCAAAACTGAAAGAAGGAAGAATCAGGAGAAAGAAACAATCGCAGGAACAGAATTGAGGGGAGAAATGCATATTACATGTGCAAAAGAGTGAGCAGCTCAGTTTTGTTAGACCATACTGTGTAAAACAGAAAAGTGAAAAATAGGATTGGAAAAGTAGGATGGGACTCAATTGCTAGTTTCAGAACTATAAATTTTTTCCAATAACCAGAAGAAGGACACTGAATATTATTGGACAAAGGGGTGACATGCCTGGGGATCTTCTTTAGAAAGATTAAATCGATAGCATTATGTAGGAAGTTTTAGAGACTGAAGGGACCAGAAGCACAGATGCTGTTATAAATGCATTTTAATCATTCAGTAAAGCAAGCAGTGGTCAGAATATGCTAAGGACAGAGAGAGTGGAGAGTTAGATACAAGAACTGTTGTAGAGGTACTGTCAGTAAGCCTGGATATCTGGATTCATTTATAAAATAAATAAATAAACAGGATCTGAAGCGATTCTAATGTTTTACAATGCAGTACATTAAAAACTAGTCATTCCAAGGTAGAAACAGAAAATAGAGAAGGGAGAAAGATTTGGGGAGTCATTAGGAGAGGTAGGAAACTTTCTAACTTTGTATACTTGATTTTGAGTTTCTGACAGAACAACCAGATAGAATCTTTTTCTCTAAAAGATTGGAAATGTGGGTATAAACCTCTTTTATATGTTCAGCATTTTTCTTGCAATGAAATACAGAATTTTGGTTAATACTATTAGTAACCACTGTGAACTGCTGAGAGAATGCAATGATAAAAATAATGTAAGCAATTGCTGCTAATGGTAATTCCAACTAAATATACAAAAATCTGAAATTAATGAGTCACATAATTTTATTGTATCAGATATTTGTGTCCATGTTCACAGGAATATTAATCTAAGCTAGGCAATATTCTACTATGGAAAAACAAGACTCTATAATACACAAAATTCCTGAAAGCAACAAGTTTTATGGCACTCATATTGAAGGATAATTTTTAATACATACTTAAATGAGGATTATGATTTTACAAATGAAAGCTCTTTTTTTCATTTATTTTTTAAGAGTTAAATAAAAAGTCATGTTTTATGACTTAAATTTGCACTGTTGATACAAATTTCATATCTAGTCTAGAGCTCTCACCTGCATTTCTTACACACCTACCCTACTGTTTCCTTGAAATGTACAATTGTGTGCCTAAAGTATTTATATATTACTTTCTAAACTAGGAATTTTGAAAGTAATAGTGGTGCTAAAAATAAAATAATAAAATGCACACAAAATTTAGAAGACTTATCACAAAACCATTCGATACTATTAAAAGCCACATATTCACTTACAAAATAATTCTCCAAAGGCTCAAATATTTCTAAATAAACAGCAAAGACAGAAATCACTTTAACCCTCACACATATTTTTGTATTCCACACCAGCTTAGACACTAAAAAAATTGAACTATAGTCATTCTTACTATGTAATACATAGCATATATGTGTGTGTACATATTGTACGTGTGTGTATATATATGGGGACAGAGAGAGAGAGAGAGAAGTTTAGCTTTTATTTTTATTAATAAATTAGATGGAGCTACAAATTATGTGTGAGACATATCCAATTCTGAAGTTTCTAATTTAGTATTTTATTTTTACCTCATAACTTTTCTGCAACAAAATTTGTTTTCCAAACATCATGTTATTTTACATTAAATGTTGAACCACTTAATTGAATTTAGAATAAACAATAATCATAATTTTGTCAAATATCTTACTAGACCAGTTTAAATGTCCAAAAACTTTACTTTTATTTCATGAATTGAATAGAAAAAAAAATCAAGTTATTGTTGGAATGAACTGTTTTTCTATTTTTAGCATTTAGTGGCTTTGATATAAAACTAGCATCATATAATTGTGAAGTACTTCTGTTAATGGAGCTATAACTTCATTTTTTATATGCACGCCAGAAAATTCAAAATCTAAAATGAGCAAAATTATTTTAGAAGAACAGTAATTTCATCTAAATGAAAAGTCAAGCTTCAGAAAGTGATTAATTGAATATAACTTCAGTAGCTGCATGCATTAAATCATTATCTGTGTGCAAAATCTTTTTAAATAACTGTAAATGTTTGAACTAGATTTTTGTCTTCTCATTTTCATGTGGTCAGAGGAATTGCTTTGGCTCTCTGTCTTAGCTTGGGCTGCCACCACAAAATACTGTAAAATGGGTGGTTTAAATAGCAAAAATGTATTTCTTTTAGTTTTGGAAGCTGGAAAGTTCAAGATCAGAATGCCAGCAAAGTCAGCTTCCAGTGTGGGTTCTCTTCTTGGCATACAGATGATTGGCTACCTTCTTGCTGTATTCTCACTTGGCCTTTCCTCACTCAGGGACAAATATATTTGTCCATTCAAAAACTATGAATGCAAATTATTTAGAAAAGGGTCTTTGTAAATCTGATTAGGATCTCAGGATGAAATCACCTTGGGTTGGGGTGGGCCTAAATCCAATAAGTGTATTTAGAAGAGAAGAGGAAAAGATACATAGAGAAGCAGCCAATGTGAAGAGAGGGGCAGAGATTGGAGGATGCAGATGCAAGCCAAGGAATGCCAAGTATCAGTGGTCACCATTTGGATAGAAAGTACCAAGGAAGGAATCCTTCGCTAGAGCCTTCAGAGACACATTAATTTCAAACTTCTGGCCTTCAGAACTGTGACAGGATACACTTCTGTTCTTTTAATCCATACTATTTTTTGGTGGTGCTTTCTGGTGCTTTGCTATGGCAGCCATAGAAAACTAATACAGAATGTCACCCTGAGTAAAAGCTGAAAATATTACAATGACCTACTTGGTCTGTAATCTCATCTCCCACTACTTTTTTCTTGCTCTTTCTCCTCTTTCCACATTGGCATGTTTGGTGTTCCTCCAATAATCTAAGCATGGTCTGCCTGAGGGAATTGGCATTTTCTGTTTTCTGTTGGAAAGTTCTTCCCTCAGGTGTCTAAACTGCTTACTTGTTTCACCTTGGGCCTTAACTCATATGGCACCATCTCTGTTAGACTTTCCCTAGCCACCATGTCTACAATTAAAATTATACCCCTAAATTTCCTATCCCAGTTTTCTACTTTTCTCCATAGCACTTTTTATGTACTTATATTCTGTATATAAATAATTCTTTTTTGATTTCTCTTCTCTTTTGATGTCCACTCTATCTCCAACACTTGGAATATTAACTGGCATATAGTAGGTACTCAAGACTAATTTCTTGAAATAATTGATGGATTAAAAAGTGTGGCATACTCAAGGAACTTTGCCAAGAAAGCAATCTTGGCAGAGTATGAAGGATTAAAGTTCAGGCTAGTAAAAAGGTCGAATCCAGATAGCAAATAATCGTGTATATCATATCAATGATTTTGATTTTTTTTCTTTAGCCTAATTGTTTTCCAAATTGTTCGGTAGAAATTTTGTTATCATTGCTTGTAGTAAGATACGTTATGCAAACAAAATCTAGATAAAGTTAAGCTGCTCTGTAGGAAGTAAGATGTGGGTCCCAGCATTCTGCCTTTCTCTGTTTCTTTTGCTCATCATAACACCTGAAGGTCACTGTATTCACCTAGGGATTCCTAAGAGCATAATCAAAAAGTATTGCTTTAAGCAATAGAAAACCTCTTACGGATTTAAGCAAAGCCGTTATATGATGCTATTTGCATTTTATTAGACAACTGGGGAAGTAGTATGAAGGACCAATCAGAGGCTTGCAAAATTGAAGACAGAAAAACCAGTAAAGAGAAAGTCACAATACTCCAGAAGAGCTATGACAAGGACCTGAATCAAGAAAATGACAGTGGGGAACATAGCTAACAAATAAGAAATAGCATCACTGTGGCTTAATTAATTGTTTAAATATGTAGAATAAGGGAAAAAATAGGGCGGACTTCTAGGCTTCTAAGTTGGATGACTGGATCGAAGATGGTGCTATTGATTAATGTGGGGAATACAGAAAAAGGAGCAGATCCGGACAGCAGTAAGTTCAACATTCACCTGAATGTCCCCAGTAGCTTAGGAAAAAGCTTCACGTGGCGATTTAGGTTTGGTTATTACTTATTCAGCATTCACTAAGTAAAAAATGTTCAATGAGTTCTTTCTATATCCAAGATGCTTTGAGATTAAGGGAGCATACAATGGAACAAAAACAGTCACTTCCCTTCTGTATAGTGATCAGAAATGATAGCCAAAAATTGAAAGGGTAGACAGGGAGCTTTTTGTCCTGTGTATGCCTGGACAAGGAAGAAGAACCAGAAAGGGGTTTTACCTTTCAGCTCAAAATTCAACTTTTTTTTTTGCCTGCTCTGTGAAAATGAATATTGGCCCGGTAAATATTTTATTTTTCTTTGCCAGCTGCTATGATGTTAAGCTTTGTCAGTCAAGGGTGCTGGAGAGACACAGCAGGAGGAAATGCTTTTGCTTCCTGGTTTGGGTGTGCTCCCTTGGCAGCCAGCACCAGCAGCTTCTACAGCATCCATCTCCTGCAGTGCACATGGCTTCCCTGGTGCCTGGCTCCTGCAGTTCGCAGCAGCTGGCATCACCCGAGGCCAACACCTTCTGCCAGCAACACCATCAGGCAGTTTTGCAGTGAATATCACTGACGAGACACCTCCCTGTAAACAGATTTTCCTGATATCCCAGAAAGTGGATTTCCATCAAGTTATGCCAGCATGACAGCAAACTCTCTGTCTTTCAGCAAGTTATTGTTATGCCCACTCCAACAAGGTCTGGATCTCTCTCCGGGGTTGAGAAATTTTCCTCTATCTCAGCCCTAGGTGTAGTGACTATTATATTCTGTAGCTGTTATTATTTTATTTATTTTATTATTTTATTATTTTATGTATTTTATATTTCTATATTCTTTAAAGTTTCCTTTACTACCTACTAATCAATGCCTCATTGTACCATTCCCCTGTTGTAGTCAATAATTCTTTTATTCTACTTTCCCTGTCCAAATTACTATATAATTTCTCTCTCCTAGTTTGACAGGTTCATTTGTCAAAGAAGGAAGATTCATAGAGATATAAACAGGAGAAAATAGTTTTTCAGATAATAATAAAATAGGGAATTTAAGGAAAATGGAAATGGAATTCCTATTTTAAATGATGTTTACTCAAAAGCTCCCGGTGGACACTCTCATGACTTCCCATTCAGATGCCTATTAAGACATTTTTTTAAAAAGCCCAACACCAAGGTTAACCAAAAATGAAGCAAAACAGAAACCAGTGTCAAGCACTTTAAAAAATCACCTCTAGGGCCGGCCCGGTGGTGCACTGGATAGTGCGCCGCTTGGGAAGCGCGGCGGCGCTCCCGTCCGAGGGTTCGGATCCCACATACCGACCGGCTCCCGCTCACTGGCTGAGCGAGGCGCGGGAGCAACTCCGAGGCTTGCGATCCCGTTGCCGGTCCCCGGTCCGGTACGGGGGCAACACTGAGGGTTGCGATCCGTTGCCGGACACGGAAAAAAGACAAAAGACAAAAAAAAAAAAAAAAAAAAAAATCACCTCTAAATATATGAAATAGACTGCTAGATTTGGGGCATGAGTGTTGGTTTAATTGCATATACTTCGCCTAATGGCACAGGAAGAGTATGGAGCAACTGATCTATTATTGACTTTATCTAATAGCAAAAGTTTTGATGAAAATATAGAGCAACTAGAACTAACACACATGGCTGACAAAAATGTACATGCACATCCCTTATTATCGAGCATTTCTATTCCTAGGTATTCACCCAACAAAATGTGTGTATATATATATGCATGAAAATATATACACATAGGCATTTTTAGCAGCATTATTGATAACAGCCCCAAACTAGAAACACTTCCAAATTTCATCAAATATAGATATCAAATATAGATATCAAATAGTGATGCATTTATATAGTGGAATACCACAAAACCATGAGTATTAGTGAAGTTATGCTACACAAAAAAATAGAGAAATGTCACAACCATAATTTTGAGCAAAAGAAAACAGATATAAAAGACTATTTATAGTAGGATTACATTTATATAAACTTCAATAGTATATAAAACAAATCTTTAGTGCTAAAAATGTGGATAGTAGCTACTTTTTAGCAGAGGGAGGGAACAGTGTTTAGTAATGAGCACTGGAAGGTTGAGTATTATTTTTTGATCCAGATAAAGTTTATGCATTTGTGTTCATCTCATGATAATTACTAAGGTATAAATTTATGATTTATGTACATTTCAATATGTATATTATAATTCAATAAAATCTTCATTAAATAATTTGTAATTTTCTGCTATACCAGGAATAATACACTTAAAATATAATACAAAATAAAAATATTAAAAAGTATGAAGTTATCATAAAATAACTAAGAAAATATATTGTAGATTTGTATGGGTAAAAATTTGGAATTATTATAGAAAACAAAATATTTTAATAAGGTAAGGAACATATCATGTTTATGGATGGGGAATATAACACTGAATATAGCAGTACTATCTTTATAACAATCTATATATTTTTAAAAAAGCAATCAAAATTCTAGCTCAATTTTTTTAGAAATACAAGAAATTTAGTACCATATTTATAATAAAGAAAATATGTTCACAAACTGAAAAGAGTGAAGAAAAGAAATAGCCTACTAGATATGACATTTCATCATTGCATAGAAATAAACGTAGTACAATATTAGTGCAAAAATAGATAACAGGTGAATGTAATAGAATAGAAAACTCAGTAATAGAAAAGCAAATAAATTAGATATTGCTCATGGGAAAAGAAAATTATCATTATTTGCTGATGATACGAGTCTGCATATAAACAGGGCTGTTGTTTAGCCTGGCACGCAGGTGCAATTGTATCACTTTTAAAATATTAAACTGTTCGTAAATAGCTACTTTCTCTAGCTTCCACATTTGGTTCTATTCCCAGACTTTGACGCAATTCAACAACTAAAAGCATAATGCCTTAGGACCCTTATCAAGCACTGTCTATTTAATTGTTGGCCCACAAAGGTCTTCATTGCCAGGCACCATATTGACTTCTCCAAATACCACAAAAAGGAACTGTGGCATTTTTACCCCTTATTCGGCCTTAGGGAATCCTGGATGGATAAAGTCTAGGGCCTGTTACCTAGGTCACTCACTCACCAACTTCATGCTCACACATGCTCCCTAGCCAAATGTTCCCAAACACCTCTAGTAACTCTGAGCACAAAGCAACAAGGCAGGCAGTCTAGAAATCAAAGGCAAGATGCCATCTGCTTCCCAGTAGGCATACCCTTGGAGAAGGCCTAGTATGGCTATTCATGGTTACTCCAGTTTCTGATATAGTAAGCTATTGGATGGTCCTCTATAAAGTCCAGCAATATGACAGGCATTCCCCACAAGAGAAAAGAGCTGTGATAGATGAGTTCTTAAGAGAAAGGTGGTGAGACGGAGGATGCCCGCAATGCAGATCCTCCTTTTTACCATCCCTGTTGAGTAGCAGCTTTTTGTAAGGAGATGAGTTCTCTAATACTCACCAACATTTGCCCATCACAAATATTAACATTAAAGTTATTACTAAATATGAGAGCTGAAAATTATTTGATCTTGCTCTGAGTCTAGCAGCATTCTAAACTTTTAAATATGAATTCATCTGTATACTATAATTATGACCATAATTCTAGAATTGAAGAAATGGAGACATGAGGAATTTTTTATTTTTTTGAAAACATAAGGGTCACAGTTGGGATTCAAATTGAGGTAGCCCTACAGAAGTGTATGCACTATGCTATGGTAACTCACATCTAACCAAAAGTGTTAGGCAACAGGAAATTTTAAACACGACTTTTCAACAAATTAGTTTTAGTGAATAATTAATATAAGACAGTCAGATATTATAATTTCTAAAAAAATACGAATGCAATTGGTATTTCTTTGGCAGAATCAGAGATGTATTTCAGTGTCATGAACACTATTGTTTTTGAAAAAATTATTGCCTTAATAAACAGATCACTAATGAAAGACTGGTTTAGTTCATGGCTCACACAGGGTATTCATTTATCTAGTAATACTTGAATCTAACAAAAGATTGCACAAACTACTTATAAAAATTTTTTAAAAATTACAAATTTATAGAATAATTTGATTATCAATTTTATCACTTGATAAGCAGTTTTAAAATATGTATATCTTAAATAATTTAAAGAACAAAAGACAATATAGCATTATTATCTGGTCATTAAGTATTTTGAACACTATTCTGCATAGAAAACCAAACATTGCATGTAAATTTTTAGAAGTTAAAAGAGAATTTAGCCATAAGTAAGATCAATAAAAGTGAATACACAAAGTAAAATTGAATACAAAATTTATTTAATAGGGTCGGCCCGGTGGCTCACTGGAGAGTGCGCCACTTGGGAGCACGGTGGCGCTCCCGCCGAGGGTTCGGATCCCATGTGGAGACTGGTTCCCGCTCACTGGCTGAGCACGGTGCAGGCGCAACACTGAGGGTTGCGATCCCGTTGCGGGTCCCCGGTATGGGCGCGACACCATGGGTTGCGATCCCGTTACCGGTCAGTAAAAAAGACAAAAAGGAAAAAAAAAAATTATTTAATAAACCAAGTAAATGTATAAAAGGACAAAGAGAGGGAAAAATTATGACAAATAGTAAAATGGGAGACTTAAATCTAACTATACAAATAATTACACTAAATGTAAATTAACTAAATAATTCAAATTAATGACATTTTCAGACACAGAAAAACAAGTCCCTCCTTACTATATGTTATCTACAAGAGACAAATTAAATATAAAAGGCACTGACTAAATAACAATTTTTAAGTGAAAAATAATATACTATATAAACAGTAACTACAAGGAAGCTAGAGTGGCCATACCAATATTAAACAATAGTAAACTTCAAGAAAATGAGTATTTTGAAATATAAAAGTAGACACTGACAATGATATAAAGGTCATTTCATCAAACAGACATAATAACCATAAATATGTATGCATCTAATAATAGGCCTTCAAAATATCAAAAGCTAAAACTGATAAAACTAAATTAAAAAATAAATCTGCAATCAAATTTGGAAATTTAACATCCATATCTTACTAACTGATGGAACATCTAGCAAAAAAAATAATAAAACTACAAAGTCTGAAGAATTTTATCAAACACCTTAATCTAATTTATATTAATAGAACAGTACTTTCTATAACTAAAGAATACACACTTTTTTAAGAGCATATCGTCACTCATATAGATAGGCCATATGTATGCTAACCATAAAAATAAGTGACAATAAATGTCAAAAAACTTAAGTCAAATTTAAGTCAATGCATTCTATGGCCACATGGAATTAAATTAGAAGTCATTAACAATAGGACAGCTATAAATGCTCCAAGGATTTGGAAATTTAACAATACGTTCTATAATAACATATAAATATGATCAAGAAAATAAAGAAAAAACACAAAGTAGGTTTTTTTCTCCCAAGATGGCCAACTAGAGATGTCTGGTGCTAGTCCCCCTAACAAAAAGAGACCAAATCAACAGACAGACAAATATATATCGACTGGAATGACTGAGGAAATACACTGCACAGTACCAGGAGAGTGATGAGACACTTGGGAAGCACAGAAAATAGAAACTGTTCCATAGAGAGCAGAGCAGGGCATCCAGCCTCTGCCCCACCATAGGGACTGGCTCAGAATCAGGTGGAAAGAAGTTAAGCTGGAAAAGACCCCAGCTGTTCTCACTGCCGCCACCGATGCCAGAGATCTTTGCCACAAGAGTCCCCCAGTCTGTTTGGGACCCAGGCCCCGCTGGAGAGTGGCTGGGAGTCAGTGTAGTTGCACAGTCTCACAGTAGAAGCCTAGGGAAAGTAAATCCCTACTGCCCCGAGCAGTTGTACCGCAGTGCCATCTTGGAGTCAAGTTTGAGGCTGGAGTGTGCCCTGCCCCAGACCTGCTGATATTTACTCCTTTGTCCGGAGGCCCCACCTGCATTCTCCCACCTTCACAAGGGTGCTAGTGTAACCACTGCCCAGGCTACCGGGAGCATAGGACAGACAGAAAGACCAAAATTCCAGCATTTGAACCCAAGCAGCACCTTCTATGCCCTCAGGTGAGCAGGCAGACCAGCTGAGCAGAAAAGCTGCCAAGGTGTAGTGGTTTCTCACATTTTCACATGCCCACCCTGCATAACTCACATACCTGCTGAATGCACAGGTGCCCACACCAGCCCACAGCCAGCCCAGTGGTAGCCCCACCTCCCCTCATGACCTTCTACATATTTGCTCAGGTGCTGGCAGGACGAAACCCCAGGCCTAGGATAGACAGAGGGCCCGAAACCCAGCCTATGCCACACTCTCTCACCCCCACCCCCAGGTGGGCGGGCATTTCAGCTGGGCAGAAAAGTTACCAGTAAGTAGCTTTTCCCTACATCCATGTGTACCTGCCCTGCACAACCCATGGACCCACTGAGCCCATGGGTGCCTATGCCAGCAGCCAGCCTGGCACTAGGTCCTTCTCCCCCTGCACTCTTCCACAGAGCTGTTGGGGACTGCTGCTTCCATGCAGGCTTGCTACATTTTCAACAGCTCATCCAGTGGCCCTCAAGAGAGCTGCCAGGACCTGTTGCAGCAGTCTATAGTTACTCCCAGACAAACAGAAAACTGGGTAGTGTCTTTGACTCTCCAAGACAAGTCTGTATGGAGCTACTTGGCTTGGCTACACTCTTGCAGGCTTGCACCACACTCAACAGCCAATCAAGTGGCCATCTGCAGAGCCCAGCAGCACCTATGCACGCCCACTCCCAGGCCAACAGCTGATTGGGTAGCAGCTTTTCCTCCCTACAGCATGCCTCAAGAGAGCTGCTCAGTCTTGCAGCATCTGTGCAGTCTTGCTTCAGGCTCAACAGCTGATCCGGTGGCCCTCTATGGGCTACCAGGACCTGCTGCATCAGTGCAAACCTGGTCACTGACTGACGGCAGGTCAGGCAGGGGCTTTGACACTCCAAAGCAGGCCTCTACAGGATTGTCAGACCCGCAGCTTCAACAACCCTCCCCAGGGACACCCACCTCCACAAGAAACTGCTGAGAGCCCCACAGCATAGACCACAAATGTACCTACAGACAACTCCAAGATTAAATACAGTTGAAGAAGTCATACAAAGCCTGTATTACCACACTCATCCAGCTCCAAACTTAAAATGCCCAACCCAATCATCAACATAGAACATTTCTACAGGAAGACAATCTCCCTTCAAAAACCACTCCTAAAATTAAAAGAAGCAAGTACACCAACAGATGCCCAGACATCAGTGCAGAGATACGAGAAGCATGAAAAAGAGAGAAACATGACCCCCACATAAGAATAGTACAATATTCCAATACCAGACCACAAACAATAGAAAATCATCAAATCACCTGAACAGTAATCCCAAATGGTAATGCTAAAGAAAGGTGGGTGAAAAAATAGATGGAAATCACCATGAAGTCAAAAAAACAATTCAGGACATATGTGAGAAATTCAACATAGAAATAGAAACAATAAAAAAGAACCAAGAAGCTATCCTGGACCTGAAGGATTCATTTGACAAAATAAAAAATACAACTGAAAGCATAAGCAGCAGGCTAGAACAAGTGGAAGAAAGAATTTCTGAACTAGAAGACAAGCTTTATTAATTAACACAGTTGAACCCCCCCCCCCCCCGCCAAAAAGAATTTTTTAAAGTATAGAAAAACTGTGGATTTTTCTTATAATTTTAAGCATATGAACATCTGTATTATGGGAGTATTGGAAAGGGAAGAGAAAGAGAAAGGAATTGAAAGCCTGTTTAATGAAGGATAAATATCACGTGTACTTACTGATATGTGGGAGCTAAGAGAGAAAGAAGGAAGTAAAGAAAGACCACAGTGGTGCATTGGACTTGCAGAGGGAGAGAACATTCCCTGGACTACAGAGTCAAGTGTGGGGGAACGGGAGAGTGGGGAGGAAAGGAAGAAAGACAGGGAGGTTGGGGAAAATTGGGTGGGGAACACGGGGTACAAATGCAATTTCTGGTAACGGGTATGCTGCCAGTATGAATCTGTCCCTCACGTCACGGGCATGAGGGGTGATAATCAGCTTTGTATCTCATAAATATTCATAACCAGTTAAAATTAATTAATTAATTATTTTTTCAAAAAGTTAATTTGTATTAACTTTAATATTCATAACCAGTTAAAATTAATTAATTAATTATTTTTTCAAAAAGTTAATTTGTATTACAATACATTATCAATAAACAATCCAAAATTGAAAAAAAAAAAAAAAAGAAAAAGAAAGAAAGACAGAAAGGCTATTTAATGAAATAGTAGCTGAAAACTTCCCAAACATTGGGAGAGCTATGGCTTTACAGATCCAAAAAGCTGAAGGGTCCCCAAACAGATTCAGCCTAAAAAGGAACTCCCCAAGACACATTATACTCAAATTTTCAAAAATTAAAGACAAAGAAAGAATTCAAAAAACAGTAAGAGAAAAGTGTCAAATCACCTATAAGGGCGTCTCCATCAGGATAACAGCAGACTTCTCAACTTAAACCCTACAGGCCAAGAGAGAGTGGGATGACATGTTTAATGTGCTAAAAGAAAAAAAACCTGCCAACCAAAAATACTATATTCATCAAAGCTTGCCTTCAGAAATGAAAGAGAAATAGTATCTTTCCCAGATGAATAAAACCTGTGGGAATTAACCACAAGTCCAGCCTTTCAATATTCAAGGGAGTCCTACATCTGGAATCAAAAGAGTGATATAAATCACCATAACTACTCAAGAAAAAATAAAACCACTGGTAGGACAGATACACGATTGAGAAAGAGAAAGAAAATCTATTTCAGCATTACAAAAAAACACTAAACAGCAAAGATAAACAATAAAAGGGAAAGAAAGGAACAAAAGAAATATAAACAACCATAAAAATTAATAAAATGACAAGAACAGGCAACATTTCTCAATGGCAACCCTGAATGGAAACGGAATTAATTTCTCACTTAAAATATATAGTGGCTGAATGGATTAAAAACTAGACCCAACTGTATGCTTTCTGCAGGAAACTCACTTCTCTAGTAAAGGCACACATAGACTAATAGTAAAGGGATGGAAAAAGAGATTCCACACAAATGGAAACCAAAAACTAGCAGGAGTTGTCATATTTATATCAGATAGAATAGATTTCAAACCAAGAACTATAAAAAGTCACAAAGAAGGACATTATGTAATGATAAAAGGATCAATGCAGCAAGAATATATAATTATCATAAATACATATACACCTAATATCACAGCACCCAAATGTATAAAGCAACTGTTACTGGACCTAAGGGGAAAGATAGTACCCTGCTGTCAGCATTGGGCAATAACACACTGCTCTCGGCACTGGCAGATCATCTAGACAAAGAATCAGAAGACAAATATTAGATTTAAATAGCACTGTAGACCAAATGGATTTGACAGAAATGTACAGAACCTTTGATCCAGCAAATGCAGAATGTATGTCTTCTCATCAGCAGACAGATTATTCTCCAAGATAGACCACATGTTAGGCCACAAATTAAGTCTCAATGAATTTAAAAAAAATGGAATGATACCAAGTATATTTTCAAACCATAATGTAATAAAATTATAAATTAACAACAAACAAAACTTTGGAAACTGTACAAATACATGGAAATTAAACAACAAGCTCGTGAACAACCAATGGGTCAAAGAAGAAATAAAGCAGGAAATCAAAAAATTCCTTGAAATGAATGATAATACAAGCACAACCTACCAAAACATATGAGATATTGCAAAAACAATACTAAGAGGGACGTTTATTGCAATAAATGCTGGCATGAAAACAGACACTCAGATTAATAGAACAGACACTCAAACCAATGGAATAGAGAACCCAGAAATCTGCTCACGAACTTACAGCCAACTGATCTTTGACAAAGGCACCAAGAACACACATTGGAGAAAAGACTGTCTCTTCAATAAGTGGTGCTGGGAACACTGGACATCCATACGTGGAAGAATGAAACTAGACCCATACCTCTCTCCATACACCAAAGCCAACTCAAAATGGATTGAAGACTTAAATGTAAGACCTGAAACTATCAAACTACTAATGGAAAATATAGAGGAAACACGTCAGGAAGTAGTACTCAGTAAAGACTTTATGACTAAGACCCCCAAAGCAGAGGCAACAAAAGGAAAAATAAACAAATGGGGTATATCATACTCAAAAGCTTCTGCACAGCAAAAGAAACAGAGTGAAAAGACAACTTACAAAGCAGGAGAAAATATTTGCAAACTATACATCCAACAGAAGATTAATATCCATAATGTAAGAGGAACTCAAACAACTTAACAGTTAAAAAGAAAATTAAAAAATGGATGAAGGAGCTGAATAGGCATTTCTCAGAGGAAGGAAGACATACAGATGGCCAACAGAGCAGAAAAAATGCTCAACATCACTCAGTGTCAGGGAAATGCAAATCAAAACCACACTGAGATATCTCTCACCCCAGTTAGACTGGTTATTGTAAAAAAGACAGAGGATAACAAATGCTGGTGAGGATGCAGAGAAAGGGGAACCATCCTACACGGTTGGTGGGACTGTAAATTGGTGCAGCCATTATGGAAAACGGTGCACAGTTTCCTTAAACAACTATGGATAGAACTACCATGCAACCCAGCAACCCCACTGCTGGGCATATGCCCAAAGGAATGGAAATTATCATATGGAAAGGAAACCTGCACTTTCGTGTTTATCGCAGCTCTATTTACAATAGCCAAGAGTTGGAACCAATGTAAATGTCCATTATCAGATGACTGGATAAGGAAAATGTGGCATATATACACAATGGATTATTACTCTTAGAGAAACTGAAATTCTATTTCAAAACATTTCCCTGGTATGAGAAATAAAATATTTTAAGAGACAGAAACAAACTGTTAAAAAAATGTTTGCTATTAATAACTATTTTAACTAAGTTTCCAATAAATTCCTTCTCTAACGTTATCTACAATAACTTAAATTGTAATTTTGGCTTAATTGGTTCTATCTTTAATTCTTGCTTTAAAAAGTGGTTTACTGAAGGCTGCCATCTCTTATCTATATTTCTCAAAGGCGATCACTGTTGGGCATAACTTTGCGCGCATGCGCCCTGACGCGCATGGGCGCCAGTTCATGCGCTCCGCGGCCACCATTTCACTAGCGCTCAACGGCAAGTAGCTGCCAGCCTCGCCCTTCCGGGTCCCAGGCGTAGAGCCTCCCCACCACCTCACCCTATCCTTTTAAGCCCTTCTTATTGGCTCTTTGCTTGATCTCTCATATCAAAACCTGCCCTGCCCTTTTTCCCTATATAAGCTGTGCCGTCCTGCAAATAAACGGAGTTCCGGCTTTGACCACTCTCCTGGCTCGGCGGTGTTCTTTCTCGGCCCCCGGGGAGGAAGGTCCTGGGGGGGAAGGGCCGTGCCAGCGACACTCATCATCCCGCTCAGCCCCACAAGGGACCCCCGGCTGGACTGGGGTCTCTTCCCGCTCGGTTTTGTCGGCCTCTGGCTCAGGGAAGCCCGACAGATCACAAGGAAAAAAATCAATAAAATGCCAGTGAGTACATTTACTTAGTAACTAAAAATACTGACTGAATACTACCACCTATGCTACAGATACTAGCAAAAGCTGTTTGTAAAGATGGATGTTCACATATAATAACAAGGAGTATGAATCAGAAGTTTCCAATCTCAGCTGCTTCATGTGAATATTTTTATCTGTTGACTATTTGTTTATAAAATGCTTTTGGAGGTATTGGTATATCATTCTTACCAGGTCCTCCATCCACAAATTAAACAGGATACACACAACATGTTTCAAGCCAGAATGATAAAGTGATACTTTGGAGTAGGCAGTACTATGATTTAATTTCCTATGTGAGAGTGGACCTGAATATGTGAAGCAGGGATGATTAATTTTCCACCATAAATTTGTGTCCCTCTTTGTATAGTACAGTGATATAATTGAGAAATAGCTGCCCTGCCAGGGACTACATGTCCAGGTATCTTGCATCTATGTGGAACTATTTGTGTATGTATCCTGTATTCCCCCATCTACTAGCTAAATCAGTAGACTCTGAGACTGTAGGAGATGGCAAAAGTACAGAACGGAAGGAGCGTGAGGCTCAAATCAACCATAAAATAGAAAGCTAGTCATCGACTAGGGGATTCCATATTGGACCGTTACATGATCAAGAAATAAATTTCTATTGGCTAAAGTCACTGACATTTTAGGTTTTATTTGTGTCAGCTATTAGAACCCTAACACACCACCCAGCAGTGGTAAAATGGTATTGCAATGCAAAAAAAAAAAAAAAAAAAGAAAAGAAAAGATAAAGAAAAGCTATACTTCTTTCTTTTAAAAAAGTAATCTTTTGCCTTTTAAACACTATTGGATAGTAATATAAATGGCTTTTCCAATAATATTTTGAAGTGCTTAATATTGCTTCAATCCATAAATCTTTTTGCATTCTCAAAGACATTTCCTTTTGTTAAACAGTTCAATCACTTTGACTTAAAAATTAGAGCTCATAATGTTCTGTACAATTTTCCCTTTTCAAATAAAGCTCTCTTATTTTTCTTCATGGCCAAAGGAAAATATTATCACTGATATTTAATTTGAATTAAACTGTAAGTTATGCAATTTATATTGTAAGAATAGTTTAAACTCAGTCCCTTGAATTTTAGAAGTATATTTATGCAGATCTATTTTTAAGGAACACACATTTCCACAATAATTTAGTTGGACTCAACTTTGGTAACATAGTACCATCTGGAAATAAAATATAACGTAGACATTTTGTGTTTTATCACCGTGGCACTTTTCTGCTAGGCAAACAACTCTATATCTTCTGCTTGCAAATGAGTTTGTGCAGGTGTGCTGAAAATCTTTACTCAATAATTTATTTAACAATCTTCATAAAAATATTATATTTCCTTAATCATTCATTACGCATTTTCAAATGTTTTAGGAAAAAATAAATACAATTCAATAATTAAAATAAGGCATGTTGTAATTAATGCATTAAATTACTATAATTTGTATTATAAAAATAATAAGGATGCAGCTTTAGATTCTAAAGGTCATTTATTTCTTCAACAAATATTTACTAAGTCTCTGAATGTGTCAAGTAGGCACCATAAGTTAAATGATACATCATAGTTTATGCCATCTATTAGAAAAATCCTAACTGCACACAGTGAGGACAGAGATAAAAGTAAATATATGGTACATTTGTGGATAGTAGAACAAAGAAGAAATTGATCATCTCATTTAACCTTTTTATTTTGCAAGTAAAAAAATTGAGGAACTTACTCAATTAGAACAACAGTGGTGACTAAACACTAAAACTACAGAATTGTTTTCAGTTTCAGAAATACTTATTACTCACCACCTTGTTGAATATATAGACATGAAATCTTGTCTCTGTTGACTCACAACCAGGGTGCAGCAGTGATTGAGTGGGAGGGCGAGATGTCTCAGTCTAGTTATACCGCACTAAATTTGTAGTGGGAAAGATTTTCATCTATTGTGCTCTTTTATGACTCAGTTTGATACAGGATAAGCTTATTGCTTGACTAAAGATTTCAAAGATGAATGCATGTAGAGAAGATACTGTAAGGCAAGTAATAACTGGAGATGAGGCCTACAGAGGATGCACAGATTAGTAAAAATAATCAGATTCATCTGAGGCTAATAAATTTTAGCTTTATTGTTTTATAGTTACCCATGCTTTGTCAGTCCTTTTAATGTCGAATTCATATCAAGAGCTAGTTACAGTTTTAGTAATTCTAGTGCCATTTATTGGGAATTTAATGATCCTAAAGTTCATTCGATCATATTTTATGTCTGTTCACTCAACGTTGTTTCCAAATGATAACATAATTTCTGGCACATAACATGTTTAATAAATGTTTAGAGAAGTAGTATGAATAAGTAAATAAATGAGTGTGTCTTGCATGGTGCTAAATGCTGTAAGTATGCCACAACATTTAATTCTTATAATAGTCTGGTAAGGTAGACATTATTATCCTTCTTTACTAATGAAAAAATAAACTGAGGCTTAGGGTTAAATAGCTTGTTAGATTACACAGGTATTAGAGACCAGTAAAGTTAAAACTCTATTTTCTTAACCGCTACACCATCATGCATTAATTTTAGCAGAAAAAGTAAATACCTTGAAATATAAAACATAACAGAAATCATATTGGAAGGAACTAGAATGAATAATGTCAAACTTTAGAATTGCACATTTGAGCTTAGGATTTCTAGAAGATAAGAAAAGGGAAGATAAATCTGTGTAGTTGTTTTTATTTTCCACAAAAATAAATCATACAAAGCCATCTGCAGATGCATGGCATTTGTATTTGCTGTTTTTCTTGTTTGATATATTCCTGGAAAAAAAAAAGAAACACAATTTTTATGAAAACAAACATTAAATGATAGTTCAGCCCTATTTTCAATCATGATTTAAGAAAAAGAAAAGACTCTCAAATAGTTATTTCTTAAATCTACAGTATATATAGAAATAGAGAACATATCTTTATATCACAACTGAGGGAAGGGTTTTTTTTAAGTGGGTGAAGTAATGTATTCAAGTATACTTCACACTGATTTAAAAAGGAAATTCTATATTTTAAGAATATAGAGATAGAAATCATTAACATGTTCCTTAGGTTGTCATTCTCATTGAGAAGATGAAAACAGTACATATTTTTGATAAATACAAATTTCAGCTAATACCAATCACCTTTCTCACAAGTATTTGAATTGCATATACCCTGCATTATTAGTTGAAGCAAAATATATGTTTGAGATACAGAATTTTGCAGAAGCATAAGTTATACTAGCAGGTATTTATTTTTGTTTGTTTGTCTGTATGTTTGATTGACTTGTTGTTTTTTTTTATGCCCAGAATTATTTTCCTTGCTTTCTTTTTATGGATCTGCCTCTATCTGTCAATCACATGATCTCACTCCTTCACCAAAAGAAGAAAAGAAGATGCAGGTTGGACAAACTGAGTAAGAAATGTCTTTACAGCAGTGTCTATTAAATGCAAGGGACTTGTATTAGGTTGAATGATATCTACTAAAAATCCATGCCCACCCAGGACCTCAGAATGTGATTTAATTTGGGAATAGGGTCTTTGCAGATGTGATTAGTTAAGTCAAGATGAGGTCATACTGAATTAGATGACATACTAAATCCAATGACTGGAGTCTTTATAAGAGAAACAAGAGGGAGATTCAGAAACAAAGACACATAGAAGGAAGTAAACCATGTTAAGATGATGGCAGAGACAGCTAAAGACTTCCTGCAACCACCAGAACCAGAAAGAGGCAAAGAAGGCTTCTTGCCTAGATTGATTCATCACAGGGAGAATAGCCCTGTGGACGCATTGATTTCAGACTTTTGCCTCCAAAACTTCAAGAGAATTTATTTCTGTTGTTTTAACCCTGCAGTTTGTGGTAATATGTTATGGCAGCCCTAGCAAACTAATACCAGGTCCTTTGTGTGAATGCGATTTGTTGTTCTGGTCCTTAGAGTAGGATAATCAAGTGAAGACCAACCCATTACTTAGATCTTCTTTCTTGGTCTCATCAATATTCTACTGGTGTGATGGAGCTTATGGGTGAGTGTATGCATGTGTGTTTGTGTGTTTATGGGATAGCAGAAGGTAATAAACATGGCTGCCACAATTCTCATAACCAATTAAGGTAAATAATGTGGGATACTCTTATCATTCTTCGATGGACTCTCACATATTCCTCATGTCCCAGTTTTCAGTAGAAGAGAAAACCCCTTCCTGGTGTAGTGCTTTGGGACAGGAGACCAGAGTCTACTAGGTTTGAGTTCTAAAAACTATATGCCTCCTTTCTCCTGCCAGAAGAGCAGTAATGAACAAGTCTCATAGGATTCTCTTTCACCATCAGCCAACATGTGAGAGGCTGACTTAGTTGAGGGAAACTCTGACCCGTGTGGGTCCAAGTGCTCATCACTATAAGATTGCCAATCATACTCACCAGTCTGGTAGAGAGAGGGTAAAGTCCCAGCTGCCTCCCTGACCATCGAATGGCTGAGGATTATATAGGTAAATGTATCAGGCAAAACAGGATGCTTTGAGAGATGCATTGGATGAGTTAGGATGCCTGCTTTTGATACAATCAATCTTAGTGCATCATTAAGGGTGAGCTATAAAGGGAAAATGAAGTTACTTCTACTGTGTACACATGAGTGTGTGTGGGCGGGTTCTATGTTTACAGAAGGAGAGTGGTACTCACTTGGTTTAGTGGATTGGGAGTGACAGTCTGAGTGTCTAATTATTTCTCAATGACTATCCCTTACCTATCTTCACAATTACCTAGTGCCCGTGATTTTTTTCCTTTTGGTCATTCTGAGATACAAGTTACATTGTTTTGTGTTGGTCTTTCCTATGCAGGTTGTAAATGTTCAGCTGTTTACATTTTGCTAATTCACTCATGATTCATTAATCTACTTTCTTTTCTTTAAAATTTTGTTGATGTCTTTTCTTTGGTATTACCTTCTTTCTCATGTTTTTTACTTGTGGGTTTATAACCTTTCCACATATTCATTATAATTCAGTGGGATTTCCAGAATTACTGGTTACAAAAACACATGTCTAAGCTATCATATTTAACTATAGGTCTTTAAAATATTTACTTTTGAAATAAATTTTAAACTTTTTTTTATTATTATAGGCAACATTTTCCAGAGTTATTTACTGATTATTTTCTCTTAGACCCTATGCTTTCTGTCCAAGAGACAGAGAAAAAAAAAATTGAAGTAATCCTTTGACTTATTTTACATGCCTTAAATTCAAACTCTAAATTATTTTCTGGTAATTGTTGCTTAATATTTTAGCATTTAATCATTCAATCATTATTTTTATTAAATACTTCATACTTGAGACATTAAACTGCCCCAAACTTGACAAAAATCTAAGAATTTTTGAAAGACTATAGTTTTCAATAACAGATGTTGCCTAACACATGTATTACTATTTTCTCTACCTAGGAATTATGAGATACAAAATATATGCAACACTTTATCTATGAATAAAATGTAAGTTAGAAGATATCTGGTTTCTACTAACACATAAAGCAAAGTTCCATCAAGGGAAATGAAGTATAAAAATGATTTTCCTAATTGAAATTTTCTTCAATATTCAAATTGTAGTCTAGACAGAAGCAGACTGAACTAATGTGTTGTATAAATGTACTGTTAGTAACCTTTCTTGAACTATTCATCATTTTTATTTATCTGCCCACCATTTAGCCATCTGTCTTCTCAGGTTTATAGATCTTAAATATGGAAATACTCCAATATATAATTTTAATGATAAAATATTTCGAGGGACAAAATTGGCACATTGAATACTCAAATTTTACTTACTTAATGCTATGAAACATAGACCTTATTTAAGAAAAAAAAGAAACTGTACTACTTCTAAATTAACAACGACATACAATTTCTGAATATGTGAGTATTTATAATAATTTAAGATAGTTGAAAGTAACTGCAAATTCAATAAAACTCTATCTCTGTAATCCTTTAAAGTATAAGTTTTTTTCTCCTTTACTTTAGTAATTTGATTTATTTATGTATGGAGACTTTAAAATACCACTTTGTCATGAGAGCAATACTTCTTAAGAAAAACAAAATGCACATCACAAAGGATATTTGAGATGGAGGTATTTCTGTACAACTTGGTCTTCTAGAAATTGATCGTGAAAAATGCTTTCCTCTTGTCAGATATTTATTCCATGTAGGGGGAGAGAGATGACTAGAAATTATTCCCTGAACAATAAACTATAGAAAAACTCTAATTTATCTTCTCTGATAATCACTCATGTCTTAGACTCAAATGTCTCAATGACATTTGAGGACACATGTCTAAAAAGAAAATTTGTATATACAAAAAAGAAGTGTAATTATTATTTTAATGAAAAATACCTTGGATTGTGTCTAAACAATCTCTTTGTGTTAAATAGCATTTATGAATTAATATAATAAATTAGATTTCTAATTATTAATGATTCTTTAAAGGTGTTTCAAGTGTTCAGTGTAGTTGTTGAAACAAATAAGTTCTGAGTCAGTGACAGATATTTTACTCGAAAAAAATATGTGGTTGTATTCAGCCCTTCCAACCTTAATTAGGCCAGCACTAAAGACACAACAGAAAAATTGAGTTGGATCATGATAAAGGCAGAGAGGGAAAATAAATTTTGATCCTCCTTAATGTGTCAACCCAGAAAAAATGTCACAGTTGACTTATAAAAAGTTGATGTGCCTTCAGCCTTTATATCACTTCATCAATCCTCAAGCTCAACCAAGTTTTCTAAGATCAATGCTCCTATACAGATTGGGTTCTGTATTAGTCCATTTCTATTACTTATAACATAAATACCTTGATGGAGTTTGGATGTGTTGTCCCCACCAAAACTCATATGGAAATCTGATCCCCAATGTGGCAGTGTTGGAAACTGATTGAGACATGGGGGCGGATCCCTCATGAATGGATTAGTGTTCTCCCTGGGGGAGGGGAGATTAATGAGTGAGTTCTGGCTCTATTACTTCCCACGAGAGCTGGTTGTTTAAAAGACCCTGGCACCTTCTCTCTCTCTCTCTCTCTCTCTCTCTCTCTCTCTCTCTTGCTTCCTCTCGCCATGTGACCTGCTTGTACCTGCTGGCTGCGGCTTTCTGCCACAAGTAGAAGCAGCGTGAGGCCCGTGCCAGATGCAGTTGTCCCAGAATCATAAGCCAAATAAACCTCTTCTCTTTATGCATTACCCAGTCTCAGGTATTTCTGTTACAGCAACACAAAATGGACTAATACATACCTGAAACTAGGTAATTTATAAAAAGAAACAATGTTTATTTCATACAATTTTGGATATTGGGAAGTCCAAAGTCCATGGAACACATGCGGTGAGATGACTCCACAACAATGCAGGATGTCACGTGATGAAAATGGCAGAGCAGAGAGAGAGCTAACTCCTCTCTCCTTCTCCCTTTATAGCCCTCAGAACCACACCCACAACCACCATTAAACCATCAGTAGATTAATCCATTTACTTGGGCATGGTCCTCATACGCTAATCACCTCTTCAAGGCCCCACCTTTCAGTTATCATAATAGCTTGGATTTTCCACCCTCAACAGTTATACTGGGGATTAAATTTCAGTGAGTTTTGGGGGACATTCAATCCAGAGGAGGTTCCACAGACTCATATCAGCTGTTGCTTTCTTTTCAGCATTTGCAAAACTGTCAGCATCTCCTTTAAGTCAATGCTTTATTTTGACTATATATTTAAGTTGATTCAGTATTATTTAAGTTGATTCAGTATTCATGCTACAACCTGTCTTTTGGCACTCATGCAGCTCCACTCAATGCTCCTGTGGGCTACTCCCACATGGATCAACATGCAGAAATCCAATCCTGGGTCAATTCTCTGAGAAATGAATCTATGTATCCCGCTCCTTTATTGTTATTTTAATAGGAACTTAGCTTCTTTGAAACATGCTTGCACGCTGAATAAAACATGGTTTGTTCAGTGGTCATAGAATCTGCGAGTGTGAAGTGATGATATGTTTGGTGTGAATGGAAATAGTCACCAACTGTGAATAGCAATGAGCTCCCTTCAAGTTCTCATACTGTGCACTGATGCTCATTTCCAAGACTATTGTCAATTTCTTAGAGGGACTGAAGGAATTGTATAGCCCAAGTTCCTCTGATAAATACTAGAAAACTTAGAACAAAGATAATTAAACAAATTGTTCACATCAGCATCAAAGATGGAATTAATGTCTACTGTAGCATATGGTTTAAAAGCACAGGTTCTGGAGTCAAGCTGCCTCTGTTAGAAGCTCAGCTTTGCATTTGCTAACTGTGCAACCAAAGCCATGTGGATTAACCTCACTGTGCCTCCTTTTTTTTGCTTATAAAATTGGGAAAGAATTATAGTTCTTGCTCCTCTAGAAATGTAGTTCCCAAACACTATTCCATGGATTCTTTGCATCCAAAATGCAGAGATCTTTAAAAAATAAAATAAAAAATACAACAACAACAACAACAAAAAATCCTGATGTCTAGCTTCTGAAAATTTGTATTAAGTACATCCCAAGATTGGCTTGGTGTGTATATTTTTAAGACAACCCTCCCTATCTGCCAGAAAGACAAATACAAAAGAAACCCTACCCCCAAAATATAACCCTCTTGATGTGATAATTGGATCATTTTGTATATAACAACAACAACAACAACAAAATGGGGGTTATGTGCTTTACACCTAAATTAGTTCTTCCCTATTGTAGCCTACAAAACTGAGCCTAATCTTGCCTTAATCAAACTCATCTTATTCTTTCCTCCCCTTTATTCTTAGTGTTCCAGCCTCAGTAATTGCCTTGGGCTCCTGCAAAGACTCTGATTCATGTGGACACGAACTTCTACTGTTTGAGTTCATCATTGTATCCTCAGTTCAGTACCTGGCACATAATAGAAACTCAATAAGTTTTTATTTTAATTAATGAGTGAAGCTTGTATAAGACATTTCGATGTAATTGTTTTAGTTTTTTATCACTGCTTAACAAAACACCACAAATGTAATGTCTTTAAACAGCAACTGTTCTATTATCTCTTATGGCTCTGTGGGTTGACTGGGCTCAGCTTAAATTCTCTGAGTGGCTGTACACAGACAGTTGTTGGGACTGGAGTGATCTGGAGCCTCCAATGAACACTTCGGAGGCCAGGCTTCTCTCACTTTCATATATTCTCAGAAACTCTCCTTTTTAATGTGCCTTCTCCTTTTGGTCTTTCCAGTAAGGTAACTGGATGTTTTTTGTGGTGGTTTAGGAATTCTAAGGTGCAAAAGCTGAAGTGGCCAGTCTTTCCTGATGCCTAGATTCCTCAGTGCTGGAACATCATATCTGCCCCTCTAAGTTGTTTTATTCAAGTCACATAGGCCAGTCCCGATTCAACATGGGAGGGCCTACACCAACAAACACATTTCAAATACCAGCATAACACTAAATGCTTTTAATAGGACCCAGACAAGACTGAGAGTAGGAAATAATATCCCCATTTTTAAAATGGGGCAAAAGAAAACAGGCAAATATAAGTAATTTATATAAAGTATTACTGTTGGGTAGTGGAGCCAGAATTCAATCTCTGCTCCTTTTTAATCCAAAACCTATATTGCTTATTCTTACGATTCTCATGCTCTTACTCAGGATGTCAAATGCGAAGAGATTATGCCATATAATATGTATACTAAATCAGAACAATGGTTGGTGGTTGTCTGATTATAGTGCCCTCTTCACTCAGCAACACTCTGCTTTTTCCCCCTGATTTATGAAATGTTACAATTCCAGGAAGATATACCCTTACTCGAAAATGTGCATGACTGGAAATTCTTTCAATAGACAAATTAGAGCTTTGCTTTTGAATGTTTTATAAATCAGAGGATGGTATTCACATAATTAATAAAAAGCTGTGAAGCCACTGCTATGGTTTGAGTGATGGTATCCCTTCCGAAATTCATGTTGAAACTTATTCCCCAATGCAACAGTATTCAAGTGATTAGGTCATGAGGACCCTGCCCTCATAAATGGGATTAGCACCTTGTAAAAGGGCTTGAGGGTGACGGGAGAACCTTCTTTTCCTACTGTTCCTTCTGCCATGGAAGCACGCAGCACCCTTCCTGTATTAGTTTTCTGTTGCTTGTAAAGAGTACCGCAAACTGGGTAATGTATAAAGAAAAGAGGTTTATTTCTCCCAGATTTTGAGTCTGGGAAATCCAAAGTCTGGGGTTCACCTGGTGAGGTCCTTCTTCTGGGAGAGAACTTTCTACAGAGTCCCATGGTGATGCAGCGGGTTTGGGGTGAAGAAGAGTGTTTTCATGTGCTTTCCTTGTAAAGCCATCACTCCACACCCATGATAACAATTAATTCATTAACCCATCAGTGGATTAATCCATTTGTGCGGGTACGTCCCTCATGATTGAATCCCCTCCTAAAAGCCCTGCCTTTCAATACTGCCACAATGGGGATTGATCTTCCAAAAGAGCTTTGGAGGAGACAAACATTAAACCCATATCGCCTTGCCTCTGGAGGATGCAGGAACAAGAGGCCATTTTGAAAGCAGGGAACAGCCCTCCCCAGACACCAACAGAAGTTTTAACTTTAAATAAGACTGTAATTTCCTTTGTGATTAATGCATTTTATGTTAGGTAAAGAAATGTTTCAAAGAAGCCTTTTTCACATTTAGGCCATTAATCAATATCGAATTTATCTTTGTGTATAGTGTTAAACAGGGTGCTAAATTTATTGTACTTGTAGGAAGATAGCAGATTATTTCAACGTGATTTATTAGATAGCCCATTCTGGTCTCTCCTGTCAGTGATTTGTACATGCCAGTGACTTAAATTCATGGTACTGCTTCAGTTCTCTGTTCTCTTAAACTGACATACTTGTTTAGTTTTACATGAAAACCACCCTACTTTAAAACTACAGAACTAGTATATATCTTGATATCTGGTACAGTAAGCCTTCATATTCTTCTACTTCAAAATTACCTTAATTATTTTTAGTTTTCTTATACTTCTCTATATATGTCAAAACCAGCTTTTCAAGTTATATATATGCAAACGTACATAAAAGACTCTGCTTCTATCTTAATTTTAATAAATTATCTTTAAGAGGTGGAATTATTGACCTTTTAAACAAATTAAGTCATCACATCTATGAATATGGTGTATCTCTACATGTATTTACATTTTATTTTATGTCCTTCCATTGAGTTTTATAATATTTAAAAATGTCTTGCACATAATTTGTTATATGTATTCCTAGATACTGTGTATATTTGCCACCCTAAGTGAATGTGAACTTTCCTTGTAAACTAAAATTTTCTGTAGATTCTCTTGAATTTTCTACCATAATGACAAAGTTTTTTTTTTTTTTTCTACTCTCATTTCTTTAATTTGAATTTTTCTTATTGCAGAGAGTAGGACCTGTAATACATTGCTGAATAAAAGGACAGATAAAGATAATGGGTAAAATTAATTGAGAGCTTACTAGGTCCAAGTTTCCATCCAAAGTATATGTGATAAATTATTTAAAACTTACAACACCTCAGATGAGGTAGGCAATATTGTAATTATTTTAATTTTCTAGGTGAAAAAAAATGAAGTGAAAACAAGATAAGTAACTGGTCCAAGGTCTTACAGTTAATGACTGAGCTAAAATTCCACTTAGCAGCCTGTTGTATAACTCATTCCCTTAGCATTGCCTCCCAAGTAGAAATAACAATGGCAGGCCAGTCTGTACATACTTAATTTTATATGAGTAAGGTCATTTCTATATCTTAGCTATTGTGAATAATGCTGCAATGAACGTGGGGATGAAAATAATCTTTTTGAGATCCTGATTTCAATTCTTTTGGATATATACCCAGAAGTAAAATTGCTGGATCATATGGTAGATATAATTTTTTTTTTTTGGGGGGGGGGAGAAACTTTATATTGTTTTCCATAGAATCAGTATGATTTCAGTTTTCTACCAACAGAGTACAAAGGTTCTGGTCCATATCATCACCAATACTTATCTTTTTCTTTTTCTTCCTTTTTTTTTTTTTTTTTTTTTTTTTTTTTTGATAATAGACATCCTAGCAGGTGTGAAGTGATCTCTCCATGTGATTTATATTTACATTTCCTCAGGATTAGTGATAATGAGCACATTTTCATACACCTGTTGTATGTCTTCTTTGGAGAAATCTATTCAGTCCCTTTGCCCATTTTTTTTAATGGTTATTCTGGGTTTTTTATGCTACTGAATTGTAATAGTTTCTTATTTGCCTTGGATACCCTTACCAGACACATGGTTGACAAATATTTTCTTCCATTCTGTAGATGGTCTGTTCATTTTGTTTATTGTTTCCTTTGCTGTGTGGAAGCTTTCCACTTTGATATAATTCCATCTGTCTATTTTTGCTTTTGTTGCCTGTGCTTTCGGTGTCATATTCCAGAAATTGTTGCCCAGACCAATGTTAAATAATTTTCCCTGTTTGCTTTTTTCTAGGAGTTTTACAGTTCCAGGTCTTATGTTTAAGTGTTTAATCCATTTTGAGTTGATTTTTGTGTGTGGTGTTAAGACAAGAGTCCAATTTTAATTTTTGCATGTGGATATCCAGTTTTTCCAGAACCATTTTTTGAAGAGACTATTCTTTTTCCACTTTGTGTTCTTAGTGCCCTTGTTAAAGATCAGTTGATTTTATATGCATGGGTTTATGTCTGAGCTTTCCATTCTGTTCCTTTAGACTACATTTCTGTCTTCATGTGTTTGCTTTAAATCACAGAACCATACTGTCTTAATTACTATACCTTTGTAATATTTCTTGAAAGCAGGAAGTGTGATGCCTCCAGCTTTGTTCTTCTTTCTTAAGATTGTTTTGACTATTTGGCATCTTTTGTGGTTTTATATGAATTTTAGAATTGTTTTTTACTATTTCTGCAAAAAAAAAAAAAAAAAGCCATTGGGATTTTGATGGGGATAGCATTGAATTTGCAGATTGCTTTGGGTAGCATGAACAATATATAACAATATTAAGCCTTTCTAGAAACATACATTCTACAAGACTAAATTATGAAGAAATGAAACATCTGAACAGGTCAATTACAAGTCAGGATATTGAATCAGTAATCAAAAAACTCTCAAAAAATAAAACCCAGTACCAGATAGCTTCACTAGTGAATCTTACTATGCATTTTAAGAATTAAAACCAACACTTCTCAAATTTTTCCAAAAAATTGAAGAGGAGGAAACACTTCTGAACTCATTTTATGAGGCCAGAACTACCCTGATAATAAATCCTTACAAAGACACTTCAAGAAAAGAAAACTATAGGCCATTATTATTCCTGATGAACAGTGACAAAAAAGTTCTCAGAAAATACCAGCAAATCAAATTCAGCAGTACATTAAAAGGCTCATTCACTGTGATCAAGTGAGATCTAACCCTGGGATTCAAGAATATTAGCATACACAAATTAATTAATATGATATACCACATTAACAGATTGAAAGAAAAAAAATCATATGATTATCAAAATACATACATAAAAACATTTGACAGAATTTAACTCCCCACACTTTATGATAAAAAAACTCTTAGCAAACTAGGTATAGAAGAAATTTACCCCAACATAATAAAAGCAAATATGAGAACCCACAGCTAACATCATACTTAATGGTGGAAAACTGAAAGCTTTTTTTCTAGGACTAGAGACAACACATGGTTACCCACTCTTACCTTTTCTATTCAACATAGTACTGGAAGTTCTAGCCAGAGCAGTTAGGCAAACAGAAGAAATAAAGGGTATCCAAATTAAAAAATAAAAAGTAAAATTATTTCTGTTTATAGATGACATGATCTTATACAGGCAGACTTCAAAATGTTTGTACAAAATGGAATTAAAAGATAAAAGTATAAATATAAACTTTATTTCTCAACATAAGCTCCATCAAGTTCAAGACACTTTTGTAAGCAATGATATCAGCCATTTAGTTCATCCCTAAAAAACTGAGGGTCTTGGAAAGTTAACCACATTAATGTGTTCTTTTTCAACATTATCAACTGAAGAAAAATGGCACCTTTTAAATATTTTTTTAAGATTAGTAAACAAAAAGAAGTCAGAAAGAGACAAATCAGCACCATAAGGTGAATGGCTAATTATTTCCCATCAAAACTCTCACAAAATTTTCCTTACTTAATGAGAGGAAAGAGCAGGAACGTTGTCATGGTGGTGAAGAACTCTCTGGTGAAGCTTTCCTGAACATTTTGTGCTGAGGCTTTAGCTAATTTTCTCCGAACACTCTCATAATAAGCAGATGCTGTTATTCTTTGGCCCTCCATAAAGTCAATATGCAAAATGCCTTGAGCATCCCCCCAAAACTGTTGCCATGACGCTTGCTCTTAACTGGACCACTTTTGCTTTGACTGTACCACTTCCCCTTTTGATAGCCATGTCTTTGATTGTGCTTTGTCTTCAGGAACATACTCATAAAGTCATATTTTATCTCCTGTTAAAATTCTCCAAAGAAATCCTTCAGGATCTTGATCCCACTTGTTTTAAATTTCCATTGAAAGCTCTGCTCTTGTCTGCAGCTGATTTAAGTACAACAGTTTTGGCACCCATCAAGCAGAGAGTTTGCTCAACTATCAGTTTTCAGTCAGTATTGTGTAAGCTGAGCCAATTGAAATGTTTATAGTGTTGGCTATTGTTTCTGCTGTTATTTGCCGGTTCACTTCAATTAGGGCATGAACAAGATTTATGTTTCCCTTGCAAATTGATGTGAATGGTCTGCCACGGTGGGCTTCATTTTTAAAATCAGCTCATTTCTTCTTAAAATGAGTTATCCATTTATAAGCTGCTGATTTCTTTGGGGCATTGTCCCCATAAACTTATTGTAAAGTATCAATGATTTCACCATTTTTCCACCTAAGCTGCAGCATAACTTTGATGTTTGTTCTTGCTTTAATTTTGGCAGAATTCATGTTGCTCTGATAAGGGGCTCTTTTCACTGATGTCTATCCTTCTTAGTGCCTCAAACTATATCCTATTCAGACATGTTATAACAAGTTAGTACAAGTTTATTCCCTTGATGCAAAAAAAAATTTGCAATCCATGAATAGCTTTTATATAATATACATTTTCCCTGAACTTTTTGAAGACTCCTCCTACAGTAGTCCTCCCTTATCCATGGGGCATTTATACCAAGATCCTCAATGGGTGCCTGAAACCACAGATTGTACATATGAAACTTATAAATTGTTTATTTCTGGAATTTCCCATTTAATATTTTTGGACCACAGTTGATGGCAGGTAACTGAAATTGTGGAAAGAGAACCTGCGGATAAGGTAGGACTACTGTATGTAGTTCATCCTGAAGACTTAACCAAAAACCCATTAGAACTACTCAACAAAATCTGTAAAGTTGTAGAATAAAAAAATCAACATACAAAAATCAGCTATGTTTCTATACACTAACAACATAGACTTAACCAAAAACCCATTAGAACTACTCAACAAAATCTGTAAAGTTGTAGAATAAAAAATCAACATACAAAAATCAGCTATGTTTCTATACACTAACAACATACTATCTGAAAAGGAAATTAAGAAAACAATATTATTTATAATAACATCAAAAATAATCAAATACTTAGGAATAAACTTAACTGAGGAGGAGAAAGACTTCTTGAAAACTATAAGACACTGATGAAATAAGTTAAAGAAGACACAAATACATAAAGACATCCTGTGTTCATAGACTTAGTACTCCTTATTAGGTTAAGGAAATACCTTTATTCTCTTAGTTTTCCAGGGTACATTTTCTATATATAGTCAAAAGATTATATTATTTTTCCTTTTAATGTATTAATGATTTATGTAGAATTCAATTATATAATGAATTCTACCAATAGATTTTCTGATGCTAAATCATCTTTGTATTTTAAGAATAAACCCTTTTTAGAACTGATATAGCTACATCCATAAGCAGTATTAGATTTTATTTGCTATTTATTTTCTGGTAATACTTATTAATAGAACATTTATGTTTATAAGTGAAATAAGCCAATAATTTTCACTTCTCAAATGGTTTTGCTATAATTGCTATACAATCTTCAAAAACTTAATGGATAAACTGTTTTGTTTTTTATATTTCCTGGAAGAGATGTGTAAGAGGGAGATTATTCCTACATAGTTTGACAAAACATGTCTGTAAACCATGTTGGATTTGTTTTCTAGTGTGCAAGTAGATTTTGCATAACAATTAAATATCTTTAATGCTTATTTTCTATTCTGTTATATTAAGTAAACTTGAAAAAAATATTTTATAGCAGATTGTTTTTATGTAAGATTTCAAATTAATTAGCATAATATTTTAAATATTTTTCTATAAAATTATTTTATTTATTTTAAATCAGAAGTTTAGTACTCACCCGAGGAATTCACACTTTGAAATTTTCCATTTGGGAAGACCACTGTGTTCCCCCTTTGAAATTATCATTGAAAAAATGTTTATTTACAATCCCAAGATTTCTCTTAGAGAGAAAGAAACAGAGACAGATATATACACAGAGACAGAGAGTCTACTGGACTAAACTTGATGACAAAAGATAATACAAATATTTTAGCAACTAATTTAATGATAAATTGATAACAAATATCTTTCTAGAGATTAATTGTCAATAATGCAACATACTTAGGCAGTATAAGTCAGTGGTTAAGATCACAGTCTCTGGAATAAGATAATCTAGGACTTCTGTCATTCCACTTTTTAGCAGTGGACTTTGGAACAGCCAATAATCTTTCTGTACCTTAATTTAATATGGTAAAAATATTTGTATCTACTACTCTTATAGAATTAATTTCTCTTCCCTAAATCTTCTCTTTCCTGTAATATATCCATATTCTTGCCATGGATTCATTCTTACTGACTTTACACTCATGGTTTGCTTTAGCCAATGGGGTATTGTAAACATGACATAAGAAGGAAGATAAAATGTGTTTTTTACTCTTGCAATCTGCCAGGAGAAGAGCATGACCTTTGGTATATTGAAGCGTCTTCAGTATGGGCCTCAAAACAAAAACACTTGGAATGTCCTGAGCCCAAACCACAGCCAGGAGCTATGTCCAGTCGATCTACAACCTGAAGCAGTCACTCAGAAGACCAGCACACATCACTATATTCACAATTGGCTTGCAGACCTATGAGCTTAAAAATGTTTATTGTTTTAAGCCATGGAGTTTTAAAATGGTCTGTTATTCAGCATTTTTGTTAAAGTGGCTAACTTATACATAATTAAGTGCATCGCTATGTGAAAAACAAATTGATTTGGGACCTGATTTTTTCCAGAAACAATGTAGGTGCTTAAAAAACATTTGACTGTTGAATTAATAAAAGAAACGTTTTCTTTCACTTAGTAGGTGCACATTATTGTATATAGTCCTCCTAGTGATGATAATGTGAATTTGTGTGAAACAGATGATATGATATTCATTGAACTATCTGTCACGTTTATTCATAACAGGTATAACTGAAATAAGGAGTTCAAGACTAAACCTTTAATAAACAAATACTTTATTCTGTTTATAACTAAAATTTGGATCCCTAACCCTAGGTATCAATTCATCCATATGTGCCAATGGTCACAAGAGTACTTTTGAGAAAGAATGGGGATAATTAATGCTCATTAATCTGACAAAGAACATTCTTAAATATAAATGATCTAATGTAGTTTCCAAATATGAATTTAGAAGTTAAGAATAGCTTAAATAACAGGAATATTGGCTATATTTTTACAGGATGTATTTAAAAAGAAAAAAATAATATTTTATGTTTGGGGGCACTTTCCATGAATTAAGCAATAGACTATTGAGTTATCTCTCAACTCTCTCTCAACTTCTTCTGTTTTTTCTCCAGTTATATTCAATTGTCTTCTCTAGAGAAAAGAATCAAAATGGAGAATTATGAGGGCTTAAAATTTTCAAATTGCTGAGAGTTATGCAGAATTTGAGTTGATGGAAAGGGGAATCTTATCTGATCTTGCCAGACATGAGGGTACAAAGGAAATGTTCACATCCCAAAAACAAAGGTGAAGGAAATATAAATTATTCTTACGAAAGAATTTTACAGAAATATCACATATATGCTGATTAGCAAAATTTCTATCTCTAGTTCTGCCCATATCTGAGTGTCAGACACATAGACCCAATGGTCTATTTAACATCTTCCCTTGGACTACTGGTTTGGACTTATCATGTCCAAAGCAAAATTCTTGTGTCTCATCAGTAATTTCCTCCCCTGGCTTCTTCCAAGTTCAGCAAATGGCAGCTACATTTACACTCTGTTCAGCCCCATAATCTTAGGAGTTATCTTTACCTTCTCTCTCTCCCTTCCACCCCCTATCAGACAACGCTTTTTGGTCTCTGTGGGTTTTTCTTGTTTGTTTGTGAAAATGATTTTTAATGCTTTTTCAAAGGAGACATTTTCCTCTATTCATGCATTCTGGAGAACAAAGAAACTACGATTAGTCTATTCAGTACATTAAGTAACCTTTTTGGTCTTTGATTGTATCCTAAATCTAAGCCATCCTCAGTGTCCTACTGTTCCCACAACAATTCAAGTCACCACAATTACCTGTTGTCTCCCTGGGCTTTCCTGATTCCACTTATAACTTCCTATTATAAATTTTCAAACACATAGCCAGAGTAATTTTTATTTTTTATTTATTTTATTATTATTTTTTTTAAAGATGACCGGTAAGGGGATCTTAACCCTTGACTTGGTGTTGTCAGCACCACGCTCTCCCAAGTGAGCGAACTGGCCATCGCTATACAGGATCCGAACCCATGGCCTTGGTGTTATCAGCACCACACTCTCCCGAGTGAGCCACGGGCCGGCCCCAGAGTAATTTTTAAAAGATGTAAACCAGAACATGTCACTATCCCCTGCAATGATTTCGCATCATAATCAGAATAAAATCTAAACTTTACCCTGACCTATGAACTACTACATAATCTGACCCTGTCTTCTCTCTCCTTCTGCCTTCATTTATTACACTCCAGCCATTTTGGTCTTTTTGCTCTTCTTTGAATTAGCCAGACTCCTTCCAGATTTGCGTTTCCTTGGCTAGAAATGTTAGCCTCCAAGGTCTTTTTATTTATTTATTTATTTATTTTTAAACTGACAGATAATATTGTATGTATGTATCACATACAATTTGATGTTTTGAAATCTATATATACATTGTGGAATAACTAAATCTAGATAATTATCATACACATTACCTCACATAGTTATCATTTTGTGGTGAGAACATTTAGTTTCCATTCTCTTAGCATTTTTCAAGAATACAATATGTTGTTATTAACTATAGTCACTATGCTGTACGATAGATTTCTTGAACTTATTCTTTCTATCCGAAGTCTTTACATAGTGCATTCTCTCACTTGATTCAATTTTCTACTGAATGTAACCACCTAAAAAGGCTTATTTACCCACTCAGTCTTCAATATTATCCACCATCACATCACTCTCTCTTCACTTGCTTTATTCTTCCACAGAGCATGTGGCATTACATATTAAATTCTTGTCTGTCTTTCCCACTATAATATAAGCTGCATTAGGGCATGGACTTTTTTTTTTTTTTTTTCTTTATTTTTCCAGCACCTAAATAATGCCTGGCATATAGCATATATTCAATAAATATTGGCGGAACAGACAGATAACTGAGTCGTTATGAAAACTCTGTTGCATTTAAAGATTCTGGGACAAGCAGACAGTTTTAAGAAATTTTGTTTACTGTCTTTCTCCTGCCTCCCTCCTAATTCCACAATAATCACCACATATAAACAAAGATTTCAATGTATTTTCTAAATAAAATATACAAACACCAAATATTGAAATGGTTATTTAATATGGCTTAATTTCCAGGAAGACTAACCTGAATATCAAAACTAAATGTCTCATTTAGGAAGGTTTCTCTTAGGGAAATATTTCTATCACTTTATGTGTAACTCTATGCGTACTGCTGAGTGAAGGACTTGTAAAATGTTTGAAACCAATTTGAGTTCTTAAAATACTTGCACATTACATTATTTTCTCACTGATGCATATCTGATGATATAAAATATGATAGAAATAAGTAAGATGCAGCATTGTATATGAATCTGGAAGACTTAATTATCAATAAGTACTTCTTTTCTGTGGCAGGGCGGCATCTAGCTAGAGACCCAGATCTAGACCTAGGCCTAGTGCTAAAATGAGACTAGGGTCTTGCATGAGTGGGATGGATGTGTTTATTTTACATAACTGATGAGGAAATTCAAAATTTTAGCCCACCTGTCATCTACACATATCACATAAACATAGGCTTTTGATGCGAAGAAGAGAATGATTTGGCAAGTAGGTATAAAATAATGTTTGCAGTATAATTAAAATGAAAATGAAGATCCACTCCTGTATATGACATAATCACATATGATTTTAGAACATTCGAGCAAAGTTAAATGACCTAATGGGGTAAGGAAAATATTTAATTTCACTCTTATTTTTGTTGTTTGCTGAGTATTCTACTTTAAATCCTTCTTTTGCTTATACTTTCCTGAACTCTTCTGTTCATTTCTCCCTAATAGATGTTCCATTCTATCAACATTGGAAGGGAAGTCTGTGGGATTCTTATGCTTTAGAAGAATACTTAGAGATGAATTTTATTTTTTAGGACAAAAATTTAGATATCCTTATGACTGAGTAACATATAAGCCATCCAGACAGAAATAAACCAAGTGAAACTGATAGATCTAAACCTATGCATTCAGAAGAAGTAATAGAAACAGAATCGTGAGATTTTGATGGCTTTTACCCCACCTGCTCATTCACAACCACACTCACTTGGAAAGTGTTAGCTAAGTATATCTGGAGACTCTAGTAAGTGTCCCACCTGTGCTTATAAGCAAGGTGGATGTTGGAGGTTCTGCTGCTGCCACACTCTCCTTGCCGGGCTACTCCAGCTCCTGCTGCATGTGATGCAGGTCTGCACGTCCGCTGACTAGCCTCTGCATTCACCCGGTTTCACCGTCTCTGCCACAGCTCCTTGACGGCTCTGCCAGGCACCTTTACCACCAAACTAAGGTGGTCACTTGTGGGAGCAGTGAGTGCGTGCTTGGCTTTTATGAAAGTCCCAGTTGATAGAGACTGAGCACGAAGACTATCACTCCCTTGCCATTATCTCGCTAAGTGCCTCCAAGTGAAGATATTTGTTTCCATGAAATGGGGGTAGTATTTCTTGTTCAGGGTTTGGGTGAATATTGAATGAGATTGCTTATGACACAGCGTAAACATTAGATAAATGTTGTTTTTATAAGTAATACTTCATTTAGTGCACTTGATGAGATGGAAAGGGAATAGGGAGCTTACTTAGAGATGTGATTTATTTCTAGCAGTACAAATTTTATCCAATTTAGGCCAGCTTATCTGATGCTGTCAGATGAGGTTTGATATAGTCATTAATGCACAAATTCACTTAAAAACTTCAGATCAAATTTTAGGGTAATGTAAATGCAAGAGTGTGCCTTAGAATGTATTCAAAATCAAAGTTGTTTTGGTATGACAGAATAAATAAAATTTGGAGAATTACTCATGAATTAATGGGCTAAGCAACATAGGCTTGGTAGGAAGAAGTAATTATCTTAGGAGAATAGTAAGACAGACATGCAGATTAAGGGCAGTTATAGTTCATTCGTGGGAATAATTAATCATTGTAGAGCTTTGCTTACACCCCAAAACACATGAAATCAGGGAAACTGAATTTTATTTTATGTTTTAATTTTAATTTATCAATATACAACATAGTTGATTTTTGTATCTCTTTTCCAATTTCATAATCACAGAATGTATCAGAGGCCATTGATTTCAGTTTTGAAGAAAATTCAATATGTGATTAAAAGTATTAAAAGTGTCAAGCAAATGAAGTTCATCAGTTGTAAATTTTGATATATGTGTTTAAATGGCTTAGTACAGAAACATTCTGTTGCTTTCACCAGATATTATTCAATTCCATTTTTGACTGTGATAATAAACTTGCTGAATTTACCAAGGAATTCTGGAACCTTTTTATAAGAGCATATGAATTTATTATTACAAAGTACACTTATGATGAGTTATTTAAATATCAATCATTTGAATTCTCATTTATTCATTCTTAATCAAACATGTATTCATTGACTGCCAGTATCAGCTAATTCACTCAAGCATATACCACTGGATACCACTGTGTGCTACTCATATGCTAGATGCTAAGAATACAAAAATGAATGACTCAGTTCCTACTCACATAATCTTATAGAGGAAACATATGTATGACAAAAGACAATGTCAGATAAGTACTATTCTCTATTGACAAAGGGATATGAAAGAAAAAGAAGGACATGATTGATTCCATGGTATATAGTGTGGTTGGAAGAATGTGGTAATTAGAATTTAACCTCAATTTTAATCGTGGATCTGCCCCTTCCCAATTTAGAGTGGTTCCCCCTTTCCGGAACTCATTTATTTTCTTGAGGTAACCAAACCCTCAAGCCCCTCTTATTCTTTGTCCATGTCTGAGTTGGCTGAACACTTTCAAATGTGAATCGCTGATGTGAACAGGAGATTCAGGCCTGGCCAATCCTCTCAGTCTTTCTGGTCAAATATACCATTAAGCCCTCCTAGTAAAGTGAAAAACTGTTAATTAACATTTTGCCATATTTCCTAAATTTCTGCTGAAATATTTAAAAATAAATATATTATTGCATTTTATATCTACAGACCTTAGTATGAAACTCTAGGAAACAAGGCTATTCTACTTCTACTGCATACCCACTAAACCTAATAGCACAATTACCTAATAGCACCTAGTACATTAAAATTTCCTTAATTGCCCAAAATTGGTTTGTTTAAATTGGAATCTAATTAAAGACCACAGATTGCATTGAATACTATATCTCTTAGATTTCTTTTCATATGAAATAATCTCCCCTCTCCTTTTTTTTCTATGACATTGATTGGTTGAGGCTGAATTAGTTATCCTGTAGAATATCTAATCTTATGAAGTTATCTGATTAATTATCTATTGTTTTGTTGTCACTTAACTTCAACCTCTATTATCTGAATGTAATATAAACATAAAATAGATTAAAAAGGCATTAGACACAGGTTAAACATATCTGTCAATGATAATTCATAGATGATACCTTTAACTGCCAATTTTCAGTAGAAGTCATTTGTGTAATAGTCACCTCCATGGGTGGTCAGTGAGATTTTTCTTTTTAATTTATGTACTTAAAATATTACTTTAAAATATTGTAAATAGACAAACAGTAAATTTAGAGCTAATCACCAATATTTCTGCTATAACCTCTTCTTCTGAGTCTGAGAGGACTACTATTACTCCCTTGATATAAGGGATGAGCTAATCACTTGAGATGATTAGGTCAATAAAGTGCACTTAAGTGGTATAGCCAAATCAGTTCTTTGGGCTCTCTCTTCCCACAGCTATGGCAAATATTTCCATTCTAGCTGTTGGGGATTTATCTCCTGGTCCTTTATCTCCTTTATCTCTCCTAGACTCCATGCAACCTTTGAGTGACACATAATAAGAATGAGAAATCTTTTTGTTAATTTAATACACTGATCATTTTTAACTTTATTACAGCATAACCTAACATATCCTGGCATATATAGTGAGATATTGTACAAAGTCTTACAGAACAGTTTTTAAATATGACTTTGGAGTTTGCTCATCACTAAAATTTCTACATGCAATGTGGGAGTGTTTTCAAATATTCAGATATTCTGTGCTAAGTAGAGAAAACTCAGATAATTATGATTTTTACTTTTATTCCATATGTTCTCACATTAGGTATATGCTTGTGACTATAACATGCCAACTCATTTGGTGGCAGCAGAGCTGAAGATCCTTTAGATGCATTTTACTTAAATATATCATTGTAGTTTATCCCCAGATTGAAGGAAATGGCAGAGAACTGGAAATAAGAGTCATAACAATTGTTTAACTGAGAATTTATTATCCATATGTGGCTACAAGGCTTGTGAGAAATTGAAAAGGCTAAAATGTTTCCAGTGCCTGTAGTCAGCTCCTAATCCTTTTCAGCATGTTCATGTTTTCAGCTTTTTGACTCTTTTTCAGACTCAATCTCTTTATCACACCCAGAGCTATCACACCATATGCTGTTTTCTGCCCTTTCACACTTTCCAAGAACACTTAAAAAGCTAAAAATCTATAGTCTCGTCTGGGAAGGAAGAAATGCTCAAAAATAACTATACCACAAAGGAGAGGGAGATAAATGTCATAGGAGAAGAACAGATAAAGTGCCAAAGAAGTAGGCAAAAAGATTGTTTTCATCTTGGAAATATGAGAGAGGATTTTTTTTTAATAGACCTTGAAAAGTAGATAAATTATGGGTGCATAACCAGAAGGAGGAAAGAGGCTTTCCAGTCCAACCGTGGTAGAAAACACTGGTTGGTAAACATTACCAGGGAAGAGTCATCAAGGAGTTATGTCAGAGGAGAGGCGATGGGTCCTTTCACCTCTCCGAGCTGAAATGTGACTTCCTTCTCACTTAAAGAATATACACAGCAGTTCCTGATCCCTGACATTCTGTAACCCAGCCCCTGCTTATGGAGAATTTCCATTCATCTTTGAGGTCCTTACTTAAATGTCAACTTTTCATGAAAACATTTCCTACTCCTCTCAAACCAGTTTAAGTCCTCTGGTTTTGTTTATTGCACATAGGGCTTTTCTTTGGTTGTACTTAATATTACAGAAAATCGTTGTTTTACTTTATGTTCTACTCCCTCATTAGATTTTGAATGCCAGGAAAGAAGGTACTGTTAGTCCATCTCTATTTTCCTAGTGACCAGCTAGGTCTCTCAATTATAGCAAGTGCCCCACACATATTTGTCAATTAAATCTCAGCTGGATTTTCGAGATAGGCCTGTCATTTTCACTTTATATTAGGAGTTGGGAGCCAAGATAATTTTAAAATATATGTTAAGTTCTTAGATGAGAGATTATCAAAGAAAGCTGTACTAGTTTTTGATGGCTACTATAATAAATTACCTTACATTTAGAGGCTTAAAGCAACACACATTTACTGTGTCTTACTGCTCTGTAGATCAGAAATCCGACATGGGTATCACTGGCATAAAATCAAGGTACGTGGAGGCCTGCATTCCTTCCTGAGGGCTCTAGAGGAGAATTTATTTCCTTGTCTTTTCCAGCTTCTAAAAGCTACCTGCTTTTCTTGCCTTGTGGTTCCTTCCTCAATCTTCAGTGCTAGCATCATTGAGCAGAGTCTTTCTCATGCTGCCATTTTTCTCTCTTCTGATTCATTCTTCCACTGTTAAAGACTCTTGTGGTTACACTCCTTATCTTAAAACCAGCTGAAATAACATTGATTGCATCTGCAAACTTCACTGCCTTTTGCCACATAACCTAGCATATTCACAGGTTCCAGGAATTAGCATGTAGATACCTTTGGAGGGTCATTATTTCACCTACAACATTAACCTACTTAAATATTAGAGAATACTCACAAATCAGAGTAATTATAGTCTGATGAAATTACTGATGAGTTTTTCCTCGTGGCAATAACTAAATAATAATCCAAATTACTCTTAATGTCACAGTAAATAAAATCTTGTGAACAGAATAAAAAAGGTCAGACATCAGTAAGGAGGCGATGAATTTAAAACTATGCAAATGTACACTATTAATAAGAACATTAAGAACCAAGTGGGGATTTTTACTACCATATGCCCCTAAAAAGTATCATCTCAGATCTCACTCTGCTTCTTGTTCTAGATTCATTATCACACACCCTTATTCCTTCTTTTTATTAAAACTATTTCTTCTCTTTTTGCTTGGCCATAGTAGAATCTAAACATATATGAGCACATCTTAATCCCAACAACAATTTTCTTCTACTTGTGTTAAAGTCTTTTCTGTTTTTCTCTTACCAGATTGTAGGCATATTCAGAGAGTAAGTTTATTTATCTTTATAAACCCTGAATTTATCTCTATGATTGTCACATGTCAATCAGCTGCTCAGTAAATGTGTGCTAACTGAATCAAGTGAATGAATGTGGGCACGGAGATAATGAACCTAACCAGGCAAATCACATTATTTAGATATAAATTGGAAATAAAGTATTTTGTGATCCAAATGTATTTGAAAATCACTTAGGACAGAATTAAATCAGCTACAAGATCATCACTATCACTTCTGATTTTAGCAGAATTATAGTGACATAGACTACAGAAAAAGGATTATTAATATATTTATATTACTATTGCGTAGTTCAGTCCACAAATGTATATGTGCGTCCTAATGTTATATATGTGCATCCTAAAACATTGTTAAACTTGCTGCCATGATCATTTTAAGTTGCTTTTAAGTAATATTTTATAGAAAAAGAAAAGTATTTACTTCTACATTTATTTAAGGGGTTGGGGATTGACAATTTTCCATTACAATCTAGCACTGGGCTAGGCACTGAGGAAAATATCAAATATAAGTTCCAACCTAAAAAGAAAATGAACTAGTTGAAAAGGTACAAACCAGATAGTTTAAAACTCAGTGTGTAACAGCCAATAGTTATGAAACTTATAGGGATTGACAAAAGCAAACCACATTTATAATTCTCCAGTGTAGATAAAGCTCATTATTTCTCCCCAGAGAAACAAAGTACAAAAAATAATATTATATAAACAATATTAAACAGTCTTTTTTAGTTAGAAAACCTATCCAAGATATTAAACTACAATCAGAAAGCAGCTTTGTGATTATTAGAAACAGAAAGGGTAAGGAGATTAGTTATCTTATTGTAACTTATGTTCATAATATAGACAGACTTGGAGAGTTTCCATGTGTTTATTCGTACACTCATCATTCACTTCCATGACACTCCCTAATATTGGTGTAGGTGGTTTTCCTATATATTTTTCAATAAACAAATGCATTTCTTAGTATTTTCAGTTATTCTGTGACATTCCTCAGTGAAATATTTTGCCCTATAACATGCACTTGCCCTGTAACCCAGGAGTTTCAATCCTGGATATGTATCTAGGAGAAATAAGGTATGTCCACAGAAAGAGTCATACTAGAGAATGTTCATAGCTTTATGAATGATATTTAAAACCTGGTAACAGGCTAGGTATTTGTCAATAGGATAAATAAACTATGGCATTTTATATAAAAGAATACTATCCAACAATAAAAAGGAACAAACTGCTGATAAATGCAACCTGGATGAATCTCCAAAATCACTGTACTAGTGAAAGAAGCCTACACAAAATAATACTGTATTAGTCCGTTTTGTGTTGCTATAACAGAATACTTGAAACTGGGTAATTTATAAAGAAAAGAGGATTATTTGGCTTACGATCTGGGGCAGCTGCATCTGGTGCGGACCTCAGGCTGCTTCTAGTCATGGAGGAAAGCGGCAGGCAGCCGTTGGGTACAAGCAGATCACATGGTGAGAGGAAGCAAGAGAGAGAGAGGAGGTGCCAGGGTCTTTTAAACAACCACCTCCTGTGGGAACTAACACAGCGAGAACTCACTCATTAATCTCCCCTCCCCCAGGGAAAGCATTAATCTATTCAAGAGGGATCCACCACCCTGACTCAAACAGCTTCCAACACTGCCACATTGGAGATCAGATTTCCACATGAGTTCTGAGAGGACAATACATCCATACTCCATCATTCCACCCAGGGATGTGGTATTGGTTTTGATTTTCTATTTTCCCAGGTAGAGGCAGCTCTAATGGCTTCCATTTTGGCCTTTCCCACCATAATTATCCTCACTCTGCAGGTCAGGGAACCAATGTGGGTATTCTTCCACCTGCTAAGTATGTCTATTCCAATTATGCATTTTGGAATTTGGGAAATAATCACAGGATGTGTTCAGGAACTGTACTCACAGAAAGTTGGACCTGAGCTAGGGCTCCATTAATCACCTGAACCCCATAAACCCCTGACCCCCACAAACCCCTATTCTAAACAGAGGGCCACCGTGGCATTTTGGGTTTCCTGGAATCAATGTCAATTTATTTTTTTATTTTATTTATTTATTTTTTTCCTTTTTGTCTTTTTTTCGTGACCGGCAACGGATCGCAACCCTCAGTGTCGTGCCGGTACAGGACCAGGACCGGCTACGGGATTGCAACCCTCGGTGTTGCTCCCGCACCTCGCTCAGCCAGTGAACGACCGGTCTGTATGTGGGATCCGAACCCTCGGCGGGAGCGCCGCCGTGCTTCCCAAGCGGCGCACTGTAGCAGTGTGCCACCGGGCCGGCCCAATGTCAATTTAGATCCAATGTCTAGTAGTCCCTGAAAGGTCTGATTATTTCCCTTTCTCCAATGTATTTACTCTGGTAAAGGGCCACAGGTCCCCTTGGGGAAGGATGGGAGAAAGATTAATAGTATTAACTTTTGGTGGTATACCAGGGTCTTTCTTCAAGGGGACCTGGCCACTCCTTCATTCAAGGGGTTCTGGGTCTGTAAACTGTCTCAAGTCTGGGAATTGATAGAGGGGCTATGACTCCCTGTTTTTATTATTCAAGTTAGACTTTTGTTCACTTGACCTAGAAATTTTCTGCTTATACAGATCAAGTAAGAATTTATTAGGCTTCCTGTCTATTTGACTTGCAGGAACACCATGAGTAACTAACCAATGCCATAGATCTACACGAGTCAGACTATTCTGATTATTCTTTTGCCTCTGCTGTCCATTACAGTAACTATACCCACCCTGCTTTTGTTGGTTGAGTGCTCCCACAGGGTCCCCGCCATCCTGGGATCCAATTAATTCCATTGCATTTAAGTGTTCCAATTGCTTGACTATGGTTCCTAGTATAAGGTCTGGTCTACAGAGAAGAAAAATCACAGAGCTCTTCATGGATGCTGGGGCCCCCCTCACAAATCTATTTCTCAAGGTATCCATCTCCCAGTGTGGCTGAACAGGTTTTACATGACAAATCCACACTAGCATTCCAATCTACCTAAGCATTTGAATCCCTTTATCTACAGTTAACCAAGAGAGATTGGGCATCTCTAAGTCACTCACAGGGGGCTGCCTTTTGATCCATATTTCAGCCAACCAACCAAACAAACAGTTAGCACCTTTCTTAACTTCCTAAGCTACAACATTAAATGAAGAATCTCCACTTAGTGGGCCCATATCAATAAATTTGGCCTGATCCAATTTTATGTTCTTTCCACCATTATCCCGCACCCATAATATCCATTCCCATACATATTCTCCCAGTTTCTGCTTGTATGAAATAGAAAACTCATTTAGTTCTTTTGGAGTGTAATGCACCTCATCATGGGTCACACTTTGTACCTCACCTTGAGGGTCCTTCAGGGCCTTGAGTCTAGTATAGATCTAGAATCAAAGACTGGTAGTGGGGTGGGTCCTGAGGAGAATGAGCATTGTCTTGCTGATTCTCCTCAGTTACTGCCTTAGGGAAAGCCATTACTGCGGCCTTTGGCAATGCAGAGTTAATCCCTTCAGGCAGAAGTGGCAAAGCCACTGTCTCTGGGGATGAGGGTTGGGAGTTCATTTCTGGTAAACAAGCCTCAATGCAATTTAGGGGGTCCATGTCCCCAGCTTTATCAGGGTCTTCCCACACGTCCCCACCCCAACATGCAGGATCCCATTCTTTCCCAACTAATGCCCTCACTTTAGCTGTTGATACCCTGTGAGGTATCAACTCAACTGCTGCTGTAATTCAGCCAATCTTATGATGAGGGCTTGCATTTGATTTTCAGCAGTTTCATCCCTGTGGGTTCTGGAAGGAAGATTCTTGCCTAGAGCACATTTAGAAATTTTTAGATCATCTGTGTGGCACTTGAGCCGAGAATTCACTTCACTGAGCTCTCCCTTTTCTTTCTTCAGTTTGTCCAGTGATGCAAAGAGCAACCAGCCAATGTCATTATAGTCCTTGGATTTCCACAAATACTCAGAAGTAGTATTTATAGAGTTCCTGAATCCCTTGCCTTTTACAAGTGGTGAATCAGGAGAATCAAAGAGATTTATTTTGCATATCTCTAGGACTATCAGTGCTCCCTGTATTATTAGAAGTTGAGCTGTTGGCATTTTTAGGTCTAAAGCCCTGAAACCAATTGAAGAAATTCATCTTTAAGACTCTGTTTCTCTAGAACCACTCCCAGTACCAAAAATCTGGATTAGTCAGGGTTCTTCTGAATCAACAGAATATGTTATAAATATATGAGGGAGAATTTATTAGGGGAATTAGCTCATATGAATGTGAAGAAAAGTCCCACCATAGGCCGTCTGCAAACTGGATGCTGGTGGCATGGCTCAGTACAAGTCTAAAGGTGTCAAAACCAGGGAAGCCAATGGTGTCCTTGTTGTATATCCTGGAACCCAAAAGCTGATAAGGCTCGAGCTCTGATGTCCACCAACAGAAGAGAAGAGTGTATCCCAGAGATAATACACAGAGAGCTGACCAGTACCTTAAGTACAGAAAAGCCAACATAAGATGGCAGGCTACATAGGTCTGAGAGGTTCCCAAAGCTTATAATGTTTTAGATGTTGGTCCTAAGAAAAGCAGAGGAGTGGTGAAATAAATTTTACAGCTTAATTAAATTTTCCATAGCTCCCATTCTTGCAGTTGGGAGTGAGGAAGAATGTAGCAACAACCTTTGAATATCAAGAACCAAAGGTATTTCCCATGGGCTGTTGTTGTAATAAATGTCTGTGTGGAGAGAAGACAGCCATGCAGTAGATGAACTATCCCCGCTTCTTTAGCTGTTAGTACTTGAGGTCCTCTGCTGAACAGGGTGCCAGCAGAGAAGATAGAGGGACCCTAATGCATCTAAAATTCACATAATTGACTGAGGTTTAGTTTCTGATATACAGTAGAATTGTGGCTCAGAGTCATAATTAACTTGAGTTATATAAAACTAACGAAAGTTATATTTCTTACACAACTGCTTTTGTGGCCTGAGATTTGAACCTGCTAAACAAAAAGTTAGAAATCAATCAAGATGCCTCAAATAATTGAGAGTATATTGAAAAAAGTACACATGGATATAAAGACAATGGAATCTCACTGTATCCCAGGACCTGCAATATACTAGGGCCTTCCAGAGATTAAAATGTAATTTAGAACCTGGAAGATACTGCAGAGCTCTAGAGATCAAATTATTTCTATGTGCCCTCAAGAGCAAGAATTTACTCTTCTTTGTGATGACAGTTTCTGTCTCTGTTTCTATTGCTCCTACTGCTAACAACCCCTCACTCTCAACCTTCCCTCCGTTCCTGGCCTTACATCATCCGTGTTTTCATCACTTTTTCTTAGTTATATCTTCAGTTAGTAGTTATAGGCTCCTCTTCCTCATGAATTTATCTTTCTGTTTTCAGCTTCTTCTCCCAATTTAAATTCACCGATTTGAATTCTGTATATTTCATTTCAAACTCATGATGGGGAGAATCAGACTGGCCCCCTTAGTCACCATTATGCCCATTTGGACCAACCTCATGGTGCTGACCAGCCCATGGATTGTCTACATTTCCCATAGGTCAAATACAGCACCCATGTGACATATTTTCCTTTACACAGTGCTTTCATGTCCATATCTCTGCCACAGGGTTTATTACAATAATTAAAATGTGTTGATTACTTGGTTGTATCCTTACCAGATGTGTTTTTCAAACTCTTTTGATCATGTATTCCTAAGAGGAAAAATATTTTGAACATATATTCTGAATGTTAGTATATTTATTTAGATATAATGCACACAGTATTATGCTAATACTATATGCATATTATAGTACATACTAACCCAATAGAATTTAAAATGGTTAGAAAAATTAAATACAAAAATATGCTTTATTTGCTTTTGTCAACTCCAGAATAATTTTGTATAGGGTATAGTTAACCTCCTTTGGATACCACAATAGTAGAATAAAAGACAATTGGGCTGACTAATTCTCATAATAGTAGTATTAATAGTAAAAATAAGAGTAGTAATGGTAGCATTATAGTAAAGGAAATAGTAATAGTAGAAGTAGTAGTAATAATAGCTGTATTAGTGAGAGTAGCCACAGCAAGTACTAATAGAGTGCTTGTTGGTCCGGGTACTGTTTATATATATGGTTTTACATATCTTAATCTTCATAACTCTTTCCTGATACAGATATTAAATATATTTCCACTTTACAGGTAGGGAAGCTAAGGCATAAAAGAATTATATGAGTTGGTTGCTTAAAGTCACACAGCCTGTAAAAGGCTTGCCAGGTTCTATACCTCTCATAGCTTTATTCTCAGCCAGACACCCTAAGCATCATTTTATTTTGTATAACACACCAGTACCTTGGCATTATGCCATATACTGGTTAGTTAAAGAAAAAAAAGAAAACAAACAAACAAAAAAACCCCGGCAAACCTTACTTGATTTTTAATAGTTAACAGGACTTGAATATTAGTTATTGTTTCCATGACTGAATGACCTGAATGTAGAAAACAAATCTGGAAAATCTACAATTGAACTGGACAGGAAAAGCAGAGACTGATATTTCTAGTAAATTGTTTCCTTAACCAGCCTGTAGACTGCTTTTCACATATTTGTCTCTATTCCCCCTCCAAAATAAGAATGTCATCCTAATTTGTTTGATCATTATTTCATGGACACAGAATCAATTCCAATCTACAAAAGTAAAAATAATCAATGTCATTCTGTTAAGTTATAGCTATGTCAATCAATACTGCTATGACTATTAGTTTCCTTGCATTATACAGATGGAAATGGGTTTTCCCAGAGCTGTTTATTTGTCCATACTTAGACTAATAAATTTTTAAAATTCATTTTTACAATGTCAAATGCTCATTTGAAAACCCCCTTAGTATGATTAAATAATGGTTCCTCTGAAATGCCTTTCCTGACTACTTTTCATGTGTTAACTAGGTTACTTTTTTTAATACAGTCTCTCCTAGCACCTAGTACTTCCTCAAATGTAGGATCTATTACACTAAACTGAAGTTATTCTTCATTTTGTTCTACGTCTTAAGGGCAAAGAGATGATTTATATTTTTCCACAGGATCTAGCATTGTTGTTTCCTTCAGGAAGGTATTCACTGGATTTGGTATAGTCATCCCTCATTATAGATTGGGATTGGTTCCAGGACCCCAGGGGATTCCAAAATCCATGATATAAAATGGCATAATATTTGCATAAAACCTATTCACATCTTTTCGTATATTTAAAATTATCTACAGATTACTTATAATACCTAATAAAATTTAAATGCTATGTAAATAGTTATTATATTGTATTTTTTCAATTGTTATTTTTATTGTATTTTTTATTGAAACATAATTTATTATACATATTTGTGAGATACAGAATTAAATATCAATACCTGTATACAATATGTTATGATCAAATGAGGACAATTAGCATATTCATTATTACAAAATGTAATCGTTCTTTGTGGCCATTAATCAATTTCTTGCTAATCCCTTCATTCCCTTTCCCACTTCTAATAACCACAGCTCTGTTTTCTTCTGAATGTCCAACATATTATGTGATTGTTGCTTTTTTCTTTCTTTTTTATTTACTTTTTGCTCTCACTTATGAGGACATATGGTATTTCTCTTTCTGTGACTGACTTGTTTCACTTAGCATAATTTTCAACATGATTATCAATGTAGCTGCAAATGGCAGAGTTTCATTCTTTTTTAAGGCTGAGTAGTATCCTACTGCGTATATATAACACATTTTCCTTTAAAATCATCCATAGATGAACATTTAGGTTGGTTTCATATGTTGACCATTATAAATAGAGATACATAAACATGGGAGTTCAGGTATCCCTTTGACGTGTGATTTCCATTCCAGTAGTGGGATTGGTGGATCAAATGGTAGTTCCTTCTGTAGTTGTTTCAGAAACCTCATACTGTTTGCCATAATGGTGGTATTAATTTACACTCTCATCAAGAGTTCCCCTTTCTCCACATCTTCACAAGCATTTGTTATTCAGTCTTTTTGATAATGGTCATTCTGACTGGAGTGAGATGATATCTCTATGTGGTTTTGATTTGCATTTCTCTGATGATATTTAGTGATGTCGAGCATTTTTTTCATATACTTGTTGGCTATTTTTATGTTTTCTTTTGAGAAATGTCTGTTTAGCTCCCTTGCCCTTTTTTAAATCAGACAATTTTTTTTATTAAGTTGTTTAAGTTTCTTGTAAATTCTGTATATTAATCTCTGATTAGATGCATAGTTTGCAAATATTTTCTCCCATTCTATAGTTTTTTTTTCACTCTGTTGATTGCTTTCTTTGCTGTGCAAAAGCTTTTTAGTTTAATATAATCCCATGTGTTTATTTTTACTTTGGTTGCTGGTGCTTTTGGGGATGTATTCATAAAGTCTGTACCCAATCCTACTTTCTGGAGTGCTTCCCCTATGTTTTCTTTAAGGAGTTTTATTGTTTCAGGAAGTATGTCTCTGACTTTTGACAGTTTGATTACAGTGTGTCTCAGGAAGGAACTTTTTGGATTGAATCTGGTTGGGGATCTTTGAATCTCTTGTATCGGGAAGGCCTTATCTCTCCTACTACTTGGGAGGTTTTCTGCTAATATTTCATCAAATAAATTTTCAATTTCTTTTCTTTTCTTCTCCCCCTCTTGAATACCCATAATTTGGATGTATGCTTAAGGTTCTCTGACAGCTCTTGTAGCGTTTTTCATTTTTTAAAATTATTATTTTTCTCTTTCTTTCTTCTTCTTCTTCTTCTTCTTTTTTTTTTTTTTTTTTTTTTTGTTCACCTGGATTATTTTTAAAGCATGTCTTTGAAATCAGAGATTTTTTCTTCTGCTTGCTCTAGCCTTTTACTTAAGCTCTCAGATGTATTTTTTATTTTGTTGAATGAATCCTTCAATTCCAAGCATTCTGCTACTTTTTTTAGGTATCTATCTCCTTATAAAATTCCTCCTTCAAATCCTGGATTGTTTTTCTCATTTCATTGTGTCGTCTATCTGAGTTTTCTTGTATCTTGTTGAGTTTCCATAAGATTACTGATTGGAATTCCTTTTCAGTCATTTCATAAGTTTCCTGTTAATTGGGTCTGGTACTGAAGAATTATTTTATTCCTTTATGGGTGGTATGGGGTTTGTTTGTTGTTTTTTTGTTCTTGTTTGTTTGCTTGTTTGTGTATTTCTACTATCCCTACATTGATGTCTGGGAATCTGGTTGAGCAATTGCTTCTTCTAATACTCAAGAGTGGCTTTTGAGTAAACATATTCCCTCTTGTAGATAAGTTTTATAGTGACCATTGGTAGGATTTGGTTCTGGTTAGATGCAGTAGTGTAGTCTCTGTGTGAATACCTCAACTGTATTCAGAATCATAGTTGTCTGTGAGTTCCTCTGTGGCCTAGGCACTGGGGCACTCAGCAGTTCATTGCTGAAGAGAGTGGCACTGGGTTGGATTGCCAAGGTCGTGGGTGAGATCTCAAGGTCTTAGGAGAATTGCCTGGATGTCATGCCATGGCTTAGGTGGGTGACTCTGAGCAGACTCTCTGGTACTCCGATTAGTGTCCAATGACCTGATATGTTCACTGGGGTGATCTGAAGGTCCCCAGCTTAAATGGACAACCATGGATAGGAGTACTGGTGGTTGGGACTAGGACCTTAGTCTTTGAGGAGAATACTGGGGTATTACACAGCCCCTTAGCCAGAATGGGTGACTCAATGGTGAAACTGGGGCTCTGAGCTAAGCCCTGTGCCCTTATGGGAGGTGTTGGGGTAATCTGTAGCTTCACTGTTGAAGTGGGCAACACTGAACTGGGTCACTGACTTGGGTGTGGGGTTCTGTACTATCAAGAGGGACACTAAGGTAGTCTGCAGCACCACTATTGAAATGGGGCACTCTGGGTGAGGTATTAGGAGTTTTTAGTAGGACTCTTTACCCCCAAAAGGGATGCTAGGGTCTTCTGTAGCTATTCTGCTGGAGTGTCCAATCTGGGTGAGGCAGTTGTGATTGAAGACAAGCCCCTGTGACCCCAACAACATTACTTGGACACTATGGGGTAGTCTGTTCCTACAGGGTCAGTGGGACTGTGGGTGGGCTGCTGTGGCCGCAGGAAAGATGCTAGATCCTTCTGAAGCCCCTTGCGGAGACAGGCAGCCCTGGCTGGGCTTATTGATGCTGCGGGAATATTTCTGTGCCTGAGAGAAGTATACAAGTCCTCCACTACCTCTTCCTGGCTGCATGAACTGCAAGGGCACCTTACCAAAGAAGTTGGGGTTTCCAACAGTGGCTAGACATCCTTATTAAATGGTTTTTTGACTCTGTAATGTGTGCAAGTCAACCCCCTCCATCCTGAGTGTGGCACACTCATTATACTGGGCCACATGTTCGCAATGTGCAGAACAGTGTGTGGACATGAGTGCGGGCAACTTGGAGCAGTGATGTGGCCTCACAGGAGTGGAAACACTGCCGGAGACAGAGCAAAAGGTTTTTGGATGTTGAGGCCAATCTCAAATATGCAATTGTTGCAGTAGTGTGGATCCTTGAGGGTGGTTGGTGGTCATTTTGCATGTGTCCCTCCCTGGGTCAATTCAGTCATGTATGTCCCCAGGAGTTTCCAGCACCGGGTATGTGGCTGCAGGGGCCACCCCTGAGAGAGGCTTATGGGTTCTCCTCCCTTCCTCATGGCTATAAGTATTGTACAGACATCCCACCAGTATAGGTAGGGTCACTGGCTGCAGATAAAGGACCTGAATAGGCTGCTTTCTTGGTATGAAGAATATGCACACCAACCCCATTTGTCCTGAGGGTGGCTGCCCTGAACCATCCATTCCCAGGGCACAAGGCCAAAGCCAAAGTGAGGATGTTGGGAATGATCTCAGTCCCAAACTCACTGCAGTAGTATGGGGTCCAGGGAGTGTATGTTGCTCCACAAGTATCCCTTCCCAAGCCAACACAGCCATTCATGCCTGCAGCTATTCCCAACACCTAGTGCTGCAGCCCACCCACCTTCCTGGGGTTAGAAACTCCTCCTGAATTCCCACTGCTCCAGGTTGGTGGATGGGGTGGTGGTGGTTGGGAATTTTCTTCCATTCTCTTTGTTACTAAGTTTCTGCACTTACCAAATTCTCTGATGCTCCCTTGATGTGTTCCAGCTCTCTCCTTTTGTTTTTCTCATCCAAGTATAGCTACACATTTGATATATTCTCTGTCTTGGTGAGAGAGATGAGCAATCTTATTCTTTTAGTCAGCTATCTTGCTCCCCTCAGTCTATATTGGGGTGGTTTTTAAAAATGTTTTTGATCCACTTTCGATTGAATTCATAGATGTGGACTTCATGAATATGGAGGGCTGTCTGTATTGTGAGATGAATGAATAAAATAACAGCATGTCAAATAAGTTAGAAGAGAGAAAAAATAAGACCATAATCAAAGATTTTTTCCAGGTATGCAATCATATACATCTAAGCTAAAATATTGCCAATAAGAGAGGGTAAAATAAGTGACAACAAATGTTCATTCTAGATATCAATTAACCTGATTTAGTGACCAAATGAATGTAACAAACCAGGAAAAGATGGAGTATGACAAAAATTTTGTTTACAGATTCTAGCTTGGGCAACTGGAATGTCAATAAGAGAAAGAGAAAAGTTAAAAATGTCCCATTTCAAAAGTAGAATAAGTTCATTTTCAGACATATTCCTATTGAGCCAGTGGGCAAAATAGAGAATCAAAAGACTTCAAGGACAGGGGTGAAAGTTTCTAGAACTGCACAACAATTTAGCATAGTGCTCAAGGTTTCTCTTAATAGAAAAGACATTTAAAATTTGACCATTAGTATTTTGGTGTTCAATGTATTAAAAGTTTTTTGATGGTTTGAAACAGTCCCAACTCTCAAGAAAGGGGATCTGGCATGTCAAGAGTTTTTGAGAAAAATGGCTGAATGTGGAAGGGCAAGGCAAAGAGCTGGAACCGTGGGAGCCCAAGTACAGGGCACCACTGGTATCTGTGGTCTGCACCAGTAAGGAAGGTACACTTGCCACAGCACAAGAGATTCATCTGAAATGTGGGGCCAATTTCAAGAGTTGCAAAGACAGTGAAAGTCAACAAACCAGGGTTCACTAAGGGACTGATTACATTCTCCAGTTCTCTCTGATGTGTTTGGAAGGCACAAGGTTGGAACTTGGTGTTTGGAAGGTAGAAATTATCTCCTTGTGTGAAGAATTCCTGTGTAGTTCTGGATAAATTAAGAAAAAAGTAAAGACCCCTAGAGATTCTGGTTACAATCTCACAGTGTTCAAGACAGTATCAATATGAAAAATCAGATAAATATGATGGTATTTCTACCCAAGCAGATAAAACTAATCACTTGGAAAAATAGGTAAGTTTTGTATAATGAAGAAAGAAGTTTAGAACGATAGTGAGCAGCACTTTTACTTAAATGAAAATCAACAAAACCAAATTAATATATAATAGCAGCAATTATTTTTCATGTAATATAAAAAATATGTATTAAATGCACTATAAAATATGTTTCATTTGTGTACTTTGCTGAAAAAAGAATATTAATAAGAAAATTGGTATGGTTCTTCAGTCATTGAAATTCTACTTTCTGGATATATTTTTGAAATAGTACACCAAATAAGTTTTTGTAGCACTATACAAATGTGAGAGATGAACAAAGAGAGTTCCCAAAGATGTTTCATTTATACAACAAATATTTAGTGATCTCCACTGTGTGCCAGGTACAGTGGAATTTCTGTGCATTCCCTAAGGAACAAAGCAGAAATGATGGGTCACTTCACAGAGCTTCAATCTAGTTAATATGATTATAAATCTCTATCCTCAAATCAGCTTCATGAGGTAACAAATAGTATTATACATAATTTATTTTTTAGTAAATTTAGGTAGACTGGTGTAAGTCACTTGCTAATTTAGCAGGAAAGACAGGACTAGAATTAGTTATTAAACTGAATACAATATTCATAGGTGATTTATTTCATCATGGCAACACTGCACTGAGAGAAAATAACACCATCTTTTCCCATTCTGAATCCTTGCACTGCCTCTCATTAGTCTAGCAGTTCTGGCAAGTTGCTGGATAAATTGACTATGAAAACCATGGTTGGAAGTTTTCATGTTTCCTATGAGTGATACCTTTGCTAGTATCAGTCTTTGCTTCTCTGTTAGGCCCTGCTTCCTGAGAGCCCATAACCCTTGGTTCCAGCATTGCAAAGTCTCCATTTCTCATTAGTGGGAGTGAAGGAGGCATCAACAAAGAGATAAGAAGGTGAGATAGTGCATGAAATGAGCAAAGGGTAAGAAAGAGATCAGCTATGCTGCTAGGAGGAAAAAAAAAATCCTGTTAAAGAAGAAGGAAAGGATGCAGAAGTATATTTTAGAAAATAATCACTTGTGAAAACCTTCAGCTCCAAAACCTACATCACACCGAATCTTTAATCTAAGTGCATTTTATGGAGACATACAGATATATTTTGATAGGAAAGAAAAGCTGAATTGTTATTGTCATATTACCTTTTTAGTGAATAGTTATTTAAAATCAATATTCTTCCACTTGGGAATCAATAGTGAAAAATCATTTAAGCATCAAGGGATTATTTCCCTATAATAACTCAGTGAGGTGTTAGTGTTATCTTTTCCAGCACAGGCAACAGTGCCTGACACATAGAAGCCACTCAAAAAAATACTTCAAGTTGAGTAATTAAATGAAAATTGTTGAATAAATGAAAGAGTTGGCCTCAGCATAGATATATAGCTACAGCTAATACCTATTGTGGGTGTGAGAGAATAAACATAATGCTCAAGAAATAATCAAGGGCTCCAATATAATCCTTTCAATTAGATTTCCACACAGAAAGTGTTCTTATTTTACTGGAATTTTAGTTATGGTGGTTTTATATATATATACGCTCAATACTTATTGGTTCAACTGAATTAAAATTAAAATATAAGATGGTCTCAACTATGGCATGTGCAGGAGTTTAACAAACTTCAAGTACTTTTCCTGGCTTTGGGAAATAGATGTTTATATGGAAATGCTTTCTTAAACACCTCAGTTATTTTTCCATTTTTAGAGGAAGATATGTAAAGGAAAGGAAATTAGTAATAGATCCACCAGGACAGTTTTAGGTACCAGCCCATGCATGCACACCTAGTTGTAATAGTGGAGGAAAGGATCTCTCCAAAGATAAGAAAACAGATTACAGCTGTGCATGCACATTGGAACAACAGCAGTTGGATGTAATGTGCAGAAAACAAAGTTCTTTTCACAATCATATAATCTATTTAGACAAATCAGACTGTTAGCAAGAAATACTTGTTTCCCAAAGGTTTCTTTTGAAACAGTGTAGACACAGTCTAAATTGCTTGGGTGGCAAGCTTCCAGTTCTCTGGTTTTAGGATGTGATCCATGTCAATAAGATGAAAAGGCACTCTCTCAGTAGCACGTTTGTCAGTGTGAGCAGGCTGACACTCAATGCCAAAGGCTTTAAGGAAAAAGACTTATTTTTCTCCCATACTGAGCAGGTTTTCAGAGAAGAAATGATTCACAACTTTATGGATTACCACATGCACAAAACTTTAAATTAAATGTCAGCCAATTCAGCTGATTTGGAAATCAAGAAAAAAATATTTAAAGGCTTTTTATTTTTATTTTTATTTTTTTTACAGTTTACTTTTCATATGAATCATTTCAGAATCACTTTAATATATTTTAATTAAAATAGGTCTGTTATCTACTGGAACCGTGATATAAAATGAAATAAAGACTTTATAAAATGTATTATTACGGAACTAAGTTACTATATTTTTATATATACTTATTCTTTTTATATGAATTTTTTTGTTAGGTAGGCCAAAAATATATAGGATATAATATCTATCGATCTCTATATAGACTTACAGATATCTCTCTCCCTTCTGTGTATATATGCATGTGTGTGTGTGCATGTTTGTGTTTTTGTGTGTGTGTGTGTGTGTATTACCTTACAGAAATAATTTAAATTCCTTGGGCATAAAACTTTTAAGTAAATAACCTTCTACATGGCATATAGACTTCTGTTTATTTCTTTGCTTCCGGAGGTCATCAGAAGACAAACAAGGCAAGGAAGGTGTTTCCCTGGCTCTTTCTGTATTGGATTATGGGTTTATGGGTCCTTCAGCTAAAGTTCAAAGACCTTGCAAGTGACCTTCTCATGTCCCTGGTGACCACTCTTTGATCTTGCCACTTGGGGCTTAAATACTGTTGCTAGCCTTAGGCACCCCATCATCATTTATCAGTTTCCCTAACTCCTGACTACAGCTTTGTAAACAGTCCTTTTATAAAACTCTTCTTACATTGCCCAGTTTGAGTGTGCCATCTGTTCTTGCCAAGACCCTACCTGGCACACAAGGGTGGCATGAACCCTCCTTCTCTGGTGTGAAAACATTGTGGACTACTGAATGTGTGTTTTCTCACACTGGAGAAGATATGTATTAGTCAATTCAGCAAATCCAGAAGAAAGGATAAAGGTTTTCAATGAATAGATTTAGCTTCTCTAAATTCAGCAGACGCAATTGATATTCCCTAAATGAGAGCAGAGACACAGTTATTGAAAGAGGGAAATAGTATGAGCTGTTATAAATTATGAATGAATCAGAATATCTCCTGTCAAAAGGAAACCTGAAAATACAGTTTCAATTATTTCTGAGCAGTGAAAAATTTCTAGAAATGGAATAAGCAGATCTCATTGTATCTCTCTACTCGGTGGGGCACCAATTCTTAGCTATTTGGTGTTATTTGATTGTGAGCTTCCATAGTAATCTAATGCGGGAACATTCTAAATGCATGTATTTATATCTTACACAATATTCAAACTGTGCCATGTGAGGAAATAATATACTAGTGAACAATGCAGTCTTTGGAATCAGACAGGTTTTGCTTGAAATCATTTTACTAACCACATAATCTTGAGTAGGTCATCGACCTTACAGAGTGATTTTAGAAATAAGTGACAAAAATATATGTAAAGTACCGGAGACTTGAAAAACAAAGGAATTTATTTTCATATACATGGGGGTACTTCAAAAAGTTTGTGGAAAATAGACATGTAATGAAAACATGGATCTTTCAATAAACTTTTTGAAGTGGCCTGATAATAATAATGGACTTCCTTACGTAGCTTTGACTGGTTAATTTAGGATATATACACATATATGTACATATATAAACATATATATGTATTTATATGCACATATATATACTCATATATAGAATTTTTCTTTTGTGTGTATGTATTATTGATGTTCATATGACAACTATTTGCTTTTCCTTGGGTTCTAGCAACTTTCCAGTTGAGGTTATAGCATTATATCCTTTTTGCCCAGTAATTTCCCTTTTTTTTTTTTTTTTTTTTTTTTACTGATACCTGTTCCCTGTCTTTGTCTCCACCTCTGAAATTCTTTGATCTTTTCTTTATTTTATACCATGATGCCCAGGCTTACAGATCCTCTACATTTATTCCCCTTATAATTTCTTGGTTCAGATCTTCAGTTAATCCTATAACTGCTCATACTATTTCTCCTTTATTGCAACTTTATTCTTTTTGCATGTACCATATAACAAAATGCTGGATTTGGAGAGACTTTCAATGGGAGATAGCTTTTTTTTTACTGAGTTAAGAAGCAATTTCCTCTTCTCAATGATGACATTTATTTTTCTCCAACATGTAGGTTAAATAGTCATTTTGAAAAAAATCACAGAAGCATAAACTATTAGTATAGGCTATGGTTTGAATGTTTGTGTTCCCTCCAAACTTTATGTTGAAACCTAATCCCCAGTGCAACAGTGTTAAGAGGTGGGGCCATTTGGAGGTAGAAAGGCAGTGGGAGATCTGCCATCATGATGGGATTAGCACCATTATAAAAGGGCTTGAGGGAGTGAGTTCAGCTTATTTTGACTTCCCGCCTTCCACCATGTGAGAACACAGCATTCAAGGTGCTGTCTTGGAAGTAGCAACCAGACCCTCACCAGACACCAAACTTGCTAGTGCCTTGAACTTGGATTTCTGATCCTTCAGAAATAAATTTCTACTCTTCATAAATTACTGTCTCAGTATTTTGTTATAACAGCTTAAATGGACTAAGATCATTGATATCATTTATTTAAACATGTTCAGTTAATCACATCTGCAAGGCACTAGGATTTTGAATACTTTTTTCTTTTAAAAGATCCATTTGCAGGAATTTCATATATTTATTTATGGAAAAAAAAGAGAAAAGATATAAAATATGGAAGAAAAAAATGAGAATAGGAAAAATATAGGAAAAGAGAATATCATGTTTTGTGTTTTCTGTCCCCATTTAGCTAGTATATCCAATACTCACCAAAAGTTATTTTTAAAGTCTTAAGTCATTCCTTGAATCATTTATTCAACAAATATTTTTGATTGCTTCTTATTATTTATAGGTAAGCAAAGTGGGAGAGGGAAATAATAATATGGAGAAAATAATTTTTACTCCATGCTTAAACTTTGTGAAACTAGAGAGAGTCAGAGATAATTGTTATTCATAGTTCAGAATTAAGCAAATTTCAGTCCCCTTCCATCCTACATTTAGCAATTACTAATGCCTTTCTCTTTCTCATATTGTCATAGTTCACTTTCCACATCTTCCAGAGTTAAGTAAATTCTATGGGTCTGGAGTGGGGGCGTTAAACATTTAGGGTTATCCAACCCTTGCCTCGGTGCAAAGGAGTTTAATAAAGTTCAGTTTCTTTAATGCTTGTAAGTGGATATTGAAGGTGACAAGATTCCAATTTTGGTGTGTGGAGGGGATGAACACTGGGATAGGTTTAGGGTTATTAGTAAAGGAAATTCTGGAATCCAAATATTTTTTTAAAGTTATTTTTGCAGATGGCCTTTAGGTGTCATATGGTTTGCCTCTGTATGTAGTTGGTCTTCTTGAGGATAATAATTTGGTACTATGTCAGATTTTCTTAAATTAAATTCTCCCAGCTACTCTATGAATCATTATTATTGAAGTTACCACAACCACAATTATCAGCACATACTTTATACTAATAAGAATTATATTTCAGTTCCTCTACTAGGCACTAGGGATACAGTGGTGAAGAAAGCAGAAATAGCTTTGTCCTTACACAGCATTTAGTCTATTTAGTAAAAGTATTCAAGTAAATAGGCAATTAAATTATAGTGGTATAAATGCCATGGTAGGAGAGGGTGTTTAAAAGCATATAGGAAGGTCGCAACATTGGGAAGTCTTCTCAGAAGATATGGTTTTCAGGTGGACACTTAAAGTATAAAAATTAGATAAACTAGGTTTATGGGTGAGCAGTAGAGAAAGGCAATCTGTTTTAACCAGAAGAAAGAGTTTGTTCAGTGGATAAGAGGTGAGAGGATTTGGGTAAAGAAACAGAAAATGTTTAGTATAGCTTAGATTGCTTCAGGGAAACGTACATTAAAATGTTGCTAGAGAGAAAAACAAGTTATGTCTGGTAGGAAATGTAAATTTTATCCTGAAAACAATAAGGATATTAAAAAGGATTTTTTATCCAGGAGTGACACAATCAGCATTTTAGTGACACAGTCAGCATTTTGATATATCCTAAATTTAGAGAATATATCAGAAGTAGGTAAGTGTGAAAGCAGATAGAAGAGCTAGAAAGGTCTTGAGATAATCCTAGTGGGAGAAGATTGTGGAATGTACTAATGTAATGCAGTGCATATGGACAAATCTTTCATATTCAAGAAATAGTAAGGTGAGAGTATCCAACAAGAAAATATGACATTGAATTGGGGTAGTAAGAAAGAAGGAATCAAAATGACACTTAGGTTTCTGGATGGGGCAAATAAGTGACTGTGTCATTTAACTGAAATCAGAAACATAGAATAAAGAGGTTTGGTGATAATAGTTCACTTACAGACATATAAAGACTGAGAAGCTTAGGAGACGTTTGATATGGTAGTATGATGTATGGATCTAGAGTTCTGGACTAAGTTTCTGTGTTTTATCCCAAATAGACAACAATGGATTGATACAACTTCATAAAACAGCCTAGGTGGAATTATCAAATTAAATAAGAAAAAGACCTCATATAAAACTTAAGAATATTAATATATATGCACATAGAAAATAAAAGGAAGAACTTAGAGAGAAAATCAGAAGACTAATGTAGAAATTTCAGAAATAATTCAAATAAAAGTGTCGACAATTACAAAAGCAATTAAGAAATTAAGTATAGTAAGGATTACAACTTTTCTATTAAATGTAGTGACATGAAGTCATTTTAGTAAATTTAAAGAGATGTTTTGGTTGAATGTTGAATGTGAAACTCAGATTTGAGTGGTAAGTAGAAGTAAAGAATGAAATGTACATGTGAAGAAAATTCTTTCAAGAGTTTGTTTATAAAATCAGAAAATATAGACAGAATAGAAGTTGAGGTTGACGGACATATGTTTTGTTTTGTTTGCTTTTATTATTGTTCTTAGTTGACAGACTTGAATGGGTTGACAGCTAATAGGAAAGAACCAAAACAAAAAAAGAAGTTGAACATAGAGGACAGAATAGTACAATAAACAGAATCTGGAGTACATGGGAAGAAATTAATTTTATATGCTAACATCAAGTCTGAGAAGGTGGTAAAGACACATTTTAAAGTATCTGAAGATCCCATTTGTTCACATGAGATAAGAAAAGTGGTATTCTTGAAGTGATATTGGGATAGAAAAGAATTCTCTGCCCTGAGGGGTATGGCATGTGGTGTAATTGAACTTCTACTTGAGAAGGATGCAGAGGTCACATTGTCGTTAGCCACATGCAGGTTCTGACTGACAGATAATCAGGCTGTAATTGAGTCAAAAAGATAGAGAATAACTTTAGTTAAGAACTAAATACTCTACTTTAAGAAAGTAAGAGAGTTTTTCTCTCCACACTTCTTATGAGCCTAATAAAAAGATTTTAGAGATTGGATTAGGATAGAGGAAGCACAGAGTATTAAAAATCTGGAGGAGACAGATCTAATGTATGGATTAAGAATATAAGTAACATTGTATGTGCCCTGATAGCTTTTGCCTGGTCATTTTTTATTAAAGAAGAAAGAATTAATCCCAGAATTTCCTCTGAGAATTGAAGCACACAGACATGGATAGACAGATAGATAGATACCTAGATATATCTGATAAGATGTATCTCTTTTGAGGGATCTCTAATTCTAGTTAGATAGGTGAGAAATGGCTTATATTTCATTCACTCTTATATATATACATCATTTTTACATTATAATATCTCTGAAATTGCAATGCACCCTGTCATCAATAATATCATAAAATAAGCCACATGGCAATTATGACTTAGTGATTGTTGCTTATGAGTGTGCAAATTTGGGCATAGCTGTTGCAATTGTGAACGCTTTAACTTATGTTCAAACATCATACAAAAACTTTCAAAATAATACATTATATTTCAGAATTGAAATAAAAAAGTTACTGAAGCAAATGTCATTAGAGAAGTGATCCATCACAGTTGTATACTTTTTGCTAAGTAACCAGCAGATCAGGATCTAATTTAAAGAGATTCAAGAAGATAATAATATATTACATTTGTTATCGAGATTAAAAAACATATGTAACTTATCCTATGCCAAACAATTCAACTGAAGGAAGGAAAAATTGTCAAATGCTTCAGAATAGATGAAAAAAATGTCAGAGCATGAGAGGCTGTTGTGATCAATGCCTGTGCTGCCCAGGGCTATCAATAAAGCATCGTGTCATAGCTTAACTTGTCTTTCTAAGAGGTGCACAGAATAATGGTGCATATTATAATCAATGAAGTCTTAGTCAATCAAATACTGCATTTGTGTCGTGGCCTCTTATCATCTTTGGTGATTTGGGTAAATTCAACTTCTCCAAAATTGGTCAGCTGCATCTTGGATTGATATTAGCTCTGGGAAAATACATATGTTTGTTTCATTGAAAATTCTGGATTTCTGGAAAAAAGCAAGTCTGAGTCTTAATTGATTTTATTCTGAATACAGCGGTTTGGAGGCTACTGGCTTGCAGGCTCCCATGGAGAATAGAATGCTCTTCAGTCACTAAGAGTAGCATAAGAGACTATTCTCTGGAACTTTTGTGTGTGTGTTCAATAGGAAATTTATTGCAAAAGCACCATCTAAGAAAGTGAAAACAATATCCTCCAGCCAACAACATACCAAGGGATAGGTATATCTTTAATATACTAGCTAAGAAGCACATTGCAAAATACTCCATCTTAAAATGCAATGGTCTTTGAGGATTTTATAATTGAACCAAGAAATGTGAGAAACCATAAAGATTTACTAAGTTCCACTAATGTTTTTTAATCTTTCTCCTTATACAACAAATTCTTTCTCAGAAGATATTTCAGGAATAGTGGACTACTAGGCAAAATAATCTTCTTTTAAAACGCTCAGCCATAAAAAAGAATGAAATTCTCCCATTCGCAACAACAAGGATGAGCTTGGAGAAACTTATATTGAGTGAAATAAGCAAAACACAGAAGGAAAAATACTGCATGTACTCATTCATAAGTAGGAGCAAAGAGAAAGAAGGAAGGAAAGAAAGACAACAGTGGTGTGTTGGACTTGCAGAGGGAGAGAGCAGACCTAGGGTTGCAAAGTGGGGTGGGGGGAAAGGGGAGGGGTCAGGGGTCAGGTATTAATTCGGTAGGGGACATGGGATATAATAGTAATTTGTGGTAATGGGCCTGCTGCCAGTATTGATCTGGCTATCACATATTGGGCACAAGTGGTGACAGTCAGCTTTGTGTTCCATGAATATTCATAACTAAGAAAAAATAATAATAATAAAATCACCCCTCATTTTGTTTAAATAATAAGCTGTTTATTAACAAAAATATGCAGTTTGGAATGTCACAATTAACTTTGCATCCATCTTTTTTGTAAGGATACTGTAAGCAAGAAAAAATTAATCTGGTATCTTGAGCTATTTTCCATTCTTCAAGAATAATATTAGATCATGTTTTATGTATAAAACATATGTAAATATGGGCCTGTAAGTTCTCCAGACAAGCTATGTAGACAGGCAGCTTTCTAAAAGAATTAAGAGAAATTTGGTTAATGTGACTTCTATCAAATATACCAGGGATTAAGGCAGACACTGGGTGCTTTCAAGCTTCATTAGCTCTGAACTAACTTAAAAAGACATGAGAAAGAGTATTGTTTAAAATTTGGGTTAGCCATCTAAAATTCTAATTACTCTAATCTCATTACTCTAAAAGATAGTGATAGCATCAGAGTTCCAAATTTCACATAAAGATAACTTTAAAATGAGTGTTATTTATATTCCGATACAATATTGAATGCAACATTTAATATCAAATCTAAATATGCTTTCTTCAAGGCTCTTTGGAAAGTATAGTACTGATGTCTAGAGCAGTCCTAGGACAAATACTCCAGAATGCTTGCTTCCATGCTGACTTACACAGGATCTATTGAATCAGAACATTTAGTTGAGTCTTGTTCATTTTAAATAAGTTCCTCAGGAAAGTCTAATAACAATAAAATTTGACAACCACTGCCTAGCATAACAGTGTAAGTTCTAAATAAAACTCTCATTAATTTGAGCAGTTAACTAGTATCAATTCTTTGAAATATATTATAACATTATTTCTGTTTTTTATAATTAGCGATTAAATAAAATAATCCTAATATTTTTCTATTAAAATAAGTATTAGTCCTCCATTAAGAGCATTAATGAAACTTAGTAATAACCAGTCGACTCTACCTACCGTTTATGCATTGGTCCCACATAACACACTTTTCAGTTACCTGGATCATTGCATCACACAATCATTTCCCTTCACCAAGACATTTTCTTTGATAACCACCAGTTAAATCTTTAGCAAAAGGGCCCCCACCTTGTTCCAGGGACAATCCATACTCCACTTACTGCTTGGGTTGGAATTGTCCTTGAGAGGTATGAGGTGACCCCATTTTTAACACCTTTCTTCTTGGACTATTCTAGGTAACAACTATGCCCATTCAGGTCTACCAGCAAACAGTATAACATTAGCAGTGCAAAAGATTTATTGGAAAAAAGTGCCTTTGAACAATAAAAGAGAGGTGGAGCAGGAGAAAGCAAGGAGCAGTCAAACTGTGATGCATGTATGACACTCGTGAAAGGGGCAGGGAAAGGAGGGATGGTTGAGTAGGACTGGAGTACTTCTCTGATAAAATTAGACTAAAGGAAGCCCCTGAGGGAAAAAAACAAAACAAAACAAAAAAAACCTACTAGCTAGAAGAGTCTCACATCAGTCCAGAATGGCCCAGATCTAGTAACTCCATAGTGCTCAGTCGTTGGCTATGAATAGTCTGGGCACCATGTGTCTTCAGAGTGAATGCTCTGGCACATCCCAAAGATACAGCAGCAGAAGTCTCTTGGCTTACCACATTTCTCACAGCTGGGTCTGTCTTCAAGGCAGAGCCACGCCATCCTAACATGAGGTTTTAACCTACTACATATATGAAGGAATGCAATACGGGGGCTTTAGGATCAGCTTGAATCAGCTATCCTCTATTATGTCCTACGCGGCCCTATTAGTCGGGCTCTATCTTGCTACTCTCTTTTCTTTGCTCTCTGTGCCTCAATTCCACCATTTAATTTTGAGTTTTTGAATGTGCCATGTTTTCTGGTGCCAAAATATGTTTTGTATGGTTGTAGAATGTTGAACAATGACCATCCAAAGAGATCATGTTCTCATCCCTGGAACTTGCGATATTACCTTATTTGGAAAGAGTCTTTACAGCTAAGATTAAGTTAAAGATCTTAAGATGATGCAATTAATTCTGTATTTTTCAGGTGGCCCTAGATGTCATCACCAGTGTCCTTATTAGTGAGACAAAGAGAAATAATGCAGACAAACGGAGGAGAAGGCAATGTGAATATGGAGGCACAGATTAGAGATGCAGTCACAAGCCCAGGAATCCCAGGGCAGCCAACAGAAGCTGGAAGAGGCAAAAAACTACTTAGGCCCTAGAGCTCTCCAGGGGTGGGGGGGCCCTCTGGGTTTCAGGTTTCTAGTCTCCAGAAATGTGAAAGAATAAACTTCTGTTGTTTTAAATCACCAATTTTGTGGTCATTTGTTATAGCAGCTTCAGGAAACTAAAACAACATCCCGTCGTGAGATTGTAACGTGGGAGAGAGGGAGGCAGGTAACCTGGACAAAGAGAAGCCATACCTGGCCTGATGGAGAAACTACTGCACATCATCCGTGGACCTTGGAATTTAATCGGCATCAAGCCTGGATGGGACTTGGAGGTATGTCTCTTAGAAAGAAATCAAGCGTGGAAAGAAGTGGCAAAGGAAGATTTGGTGAGTGGAAAAGTGAACTGTGGCAGAGACGGTGCTTATCAAATATTTCCTTTCCTATGTTCCATAGCTCAGCTACCCTTGAAGTTATGTTCTCGTCATAGTTCTGAAAATGCACTGTGAAAGAAAGTGAAGTGTGCAATTTCTGGCCAGCACTGAGAAGTCATTGCCCATCCCCCACATCTTTCTTCCCTTGCCTCTGAGAACAGAAGTCTGCTGTTAAACAAAAGCACACAAAAAGATTCCTCACCTATAAGATGGAGGTGGGCCAGCAGACACCCCCTTGCAATTTGCATGAGTAAGAAAGAAACTTTTATTTTGTTAAGCCACCGAGCTTTTGGATTTTGCTTGTGACTACAGGATAACCTAACTATAAGAAGAATTTAATATCTTTGATGAGAAAATGGGTTACACAAATATCTGTGACAAAAGATGTAATAAAATAAGTGCCAAGAGAAGTATGAACGGTGAGCTGTAGGAGTTTGAAGAAAAGAAATATTTACTTTATTATTTTTTTACTCCTATTCGTGGAATCAAGGTGGCATTTAAACAGAATTTGTGGAAGGGCCAAAATTTCTATAGGTGGAGATGTTAAGAAAAAGAACAGCTCCTTTGGCAAAGTTTGTGGTATTTTGGGTGAATGTAAATAAAAATGTACGTAATTTAATTATAATTATTATTTTTTGAGCACTTTCATTGGCCATGTACTATTCTAAGAGCATTACCAGTGTTAACTTATTTAAACTTCATAATAACCCAAAGAGTTAGGTACTTTGTTATGCCAATTTGCAGAAGAAAAAACTGAAACTTAATTAAACAACTTGCCCAAAGGTTTAATAGCTTGTAAATGGGACAGAAAATGTGACCTCAAGCATCTGCACTTTTTGTATAAAATTGTGATATAGGACAAGTCTCTATTAGTATATTTTCATCTACAGGTAATAAAAAACAACTGGCTTCAAAAATACAGATAATATTATCTTATGTTACAAGAAGTTTATCAGTGGAGCAGCCCCAGGGTTGGTATTTCATTGGCTCAACATTTCCAATAGTTGCTATTTGGGGAATTTTTTTCCAAATTTCAACATATTGGATTTCCTCATGCAAGCTCACTTCCTACCCTACCCACCTGTAAAATAGCTGCCACATATTAGGTGTCATAATTAGCCATGACAATGTCTAGCAGACATAAAGTTGTTACTTTTTTTCTGTGTGGCTTTTTTACTAGCAAGGAAACCTCTGCTAATATCAGCAGGCTATTTATCCCTCTTGGGGTAGAACTGCTTCACATGCAAAGGGAGTAGTTTAAACTTACTGCTTTAAACTAATTAAGGTTTTCTCAGTGTCTTTTGGGGATAGAATTGAAATAGGAGGCTCTGTTAGCAAGGACAAATGAGAGAATGACTGTAGGTAGTCAAAAGGTAGTGTTGCTAAAGTCTAGGAAAATTTGGAAAAGATTTCAAAATAACTCAAATTCCATCAGAGAAATTGGAATTTAATTGACACAGGGATCCATTATATGTACTTAGAGCAGGGAGTGATTTTAACAAGGTTGTACCTTAACAAATTAATCTCACGTTTCTGCATAAAATATATTTGATGTTAACAGATTTGCATCAAAGCCATCACAAGTCTGTGCATAGCCCAAGAATAATGAACTAATATGTTGAACATGAGAATATAGAGGAAATACACGCATAATGTTTGGGATTGAAAGGATCGAGTTCAAGATAAAATATTTGTGAAAGGGGAAATTCGAGTAGACAGATCTCAACCTTCTAGCTTGGGTAGACCTGGTGATGGCATTAACATAATTAGAGAAATTAGGATAATTTATCATAATGTATAATAAATTCAAGTTTGAAAATACTGAATTTGAAGTTGGCACAACCTGTAGTTGGAAATATCCAGCACGTAGTTTTTGAGTTATTTTTCAAAATGGAAGATATTTGGGAATCATTTACAAAAACATGAGTCAAAATTACAAGAATGGTTTAAGCCACCAGGGAAAAGGATTACTATACAAGAAAATAAAATGGGAAAACATAAATTTACAGGACAGCAAGTTGGTGACAGAATAAAAAGGCTAAATGATATGAAGTTTAAAAATAAAGAGGAAAAGTTGAAGGCACTCAGTAAAGTGAAAGAGTCTCTGGAAATAGTTAAGAATATAGTAGCTTGTTTGAACAACATGTTTGTGAAAAAAATTAAGGCAGTAAAAAGCAAAAAAAAAAAAAAATGTATTGAGTAATAACCAGAATCCAATGAGATTATGCAGCCTATCTTTATAAATAATTCAAGCTGTATCATTTCTTTAATTTTTCTAGCAATAATGAATAGTGCCTGGTCGGGAGGAGTGATGGAAAAAGCTGATAAGTGTTACTGTTGGGCTAAACAATGTAGAAGGTCAAGTATAGTAGAGGGCCGAAGAAAAAAGATGTTCAGGTATGCTGCGGTTTGAATGTCCCCGCAAAACTCATTGGAGCTTAATCCCCATTGTGACAGTGTTAAAAGGGTGGGAAATCTGACTATAGCATCTGAAAGGCAGAGCATTTAAGAAGTGATTAGATCATGAGAACTAGGCTCTCATGAATGGATTAATACATTCATGGATTAATGGGTTCACAGTTTAATGGGTTCTCATGGGTGTGGACTGGTGGGTTATAAGAAGTGTCCCGACCCGCGGGTTATTCAACACAGACCCTGGAGGGGGGAGTGGAAATGGGATGGAACAAGAGACGCGAGAAATTGAGACAAGACAGTATTCTGATCAAGTCTCATTTATTAGCCAGAAGGTCACAGTTTATATAGACAGCAGGAGGGAATCAGCAGATAATTAAGTATGCAGATGGTTTACTGAGAAAACC